>NW_005842076.1:2049013-2049279 GCF_000455745.1 Alligator sinensis
AATTTCATGGTGCCTCGTGGTGAATACTGGAGAGAGAGGGCCTTTTCCACAAACTGATTTTAGAAAAAGGCTCAGTGGCATGACTAAAGCAGGGCAACTGCCCCGGGTGCCAACTTGTGACAGGAGAAAGGAGAAAAAAACAGCTGTCACTGGCAGCCATATTTCTGCACCCATGGTCAGGCCAGTGGCAACCAGAAGTTGCTGCTCCCCCCAGTGTCCTAGAAATCCAACTGTGCCACTATGCCATTGAAAAAGTAATAATGGAG
>NW_005842076.1:2049289-2062151 GCF_000455745.1 Alligator sinensis
AGAGTCACTGGAAACCAGATAAGATGGCACATTGTTTTCAGGGCCCTCACTATCAGGCACTTCATCTATGTGGGCTCGACTGATTATAGTTGTGTGGCCCTGATTTACACCAGCCAAGAACCTGCCCCTTTATAACTATGTTCTGGGGATCAGGTAGAGACATCTGTCTGATAAATAGCTCATTTTGCAATCACTATTGTATAATGTTGTATTTTGACAGGTGCATAAACTTCACATGAGCTTTACATAAATATTAAACAGCTTTTCTAAAAATGAAAGCTCTGAAATGAACACAGTTCCCTAGGCTGGCCTTAATAATTATTCTAAGGAAAGGCTTTCTGAAGAAGAAAGAGAAAAAAGATTTCTCTAGGGGCTGAGTGTTGGGCAATTTGGTTATATTGTACAGCATGAATATCTGTTTCAGGCGCTATCAGACTGTACTGATGATGAGGGTTCTGTAGCATGCTTTGTTTTGCTTCCCTTTGTTTTCTCCTCTTTTACAGTTCCGAGTTATCTCTTTTCCACTATCCTGAAGGGAGATATTTACTATAAATCTGCAAGGGTATCACAGAATGTGATCAAGGCTGAGTGAACACACAAGAAGACTTAAGAAAGTAAACACATGATAAAATAAATGAAGATGTTTCCTCTAGTTGCTCTTCCTATTGTGCTCCCCTCTTCACACTCAGATAGCCTTTCTATTGTCCATCCTCTTTCCTCTAGTGGCATCAGCTGCCATCTCTGGTTGGTAGGTCTTTGTTTCCTTAGAGGCACTTAAAGGATAAATCCCAAGGTCTTTAGACTTCTTTTTTGACAGACATTGATTTTACACAGAATGCACATAGCTCTGATGCACTTATTGCAATCAACATGAAAAATACTGCCATACTATTTCTAAGGATGTCTTTGTGTTGTCTCCTACCACAAGAGATCATTTAAAAAGGATGATATTGCTGGTGCCTTCTGTTTAATTTCTTTTTGTAAAGATGCTCTACTTCCCTTTGGCCTTAAGTGCAGTATGTAAAGTAAGTTTTGTTGGAAGCTACACTTTTGTTATAAATGCCAGAAGAACAGCAATCTAAATGATCTCTTCCCCCATCCAACTTATAACACTAGTAATTACAAAGAATATAGTCTCTTTTTAAGGTACTTTATGTATATTAACTAAATTTCCTCTAATGTCCCTGTATTATAATTAAATACCCCACTGCTGATTCCACATTTACAAAAGGGACAATAAGAGATTATGTGTTGCCCAAGGTCATAGAAAGACTTGGTTTCAGAACTGAAATTAGAAGCCTGGAGTTCCTCCACTGAAACCTTTACACCATAACTCCTTGCTTAATAACATTTCTTTAACAAATATCTTCCTGTACATTCCTTGAAATCTTTTCAATATACCATGTATAAGGTACTGAAATCCCAAGGAGACCTTCCATGTAATTATGTCCCCTCTGTCCACATCAGCCTCCTTTTACTTACTAGCCCTCCCAACAAAACGTATCCTGCTCCTTGGATACTGAACAGAGCTCTATGAAATTTACTCATCAAAATTGTTGCTGTTCTGTTTTGAACAAGTTTGCAATCCTAACTTTTGTTTTCGGTAAATGACTATGTTTGCTTTTTGATCTCTCTCTCTCTTTCTCATAATCAAATGCCATTCACTTGCCAAGTGTATTTTATCTTTATATATTTATACCTTCCCTTGCTCATAAGCAGGTAAAGGTAAAGGCATGTTCTCTACAAATAAGGCCTAAGTTCTGGTGGAGTGACATTCAAACTTAGATTTTCAAAGACATTTCCATGGGAGTGAGTGGGCTACATCTAGAAGTATTTTGTTAAAATGACATTTTATTAGTAATGGCCTTTTACTTGAAAGTTTATTTTTCAGCTGATTTTATTTGACATATAAACATTATATGCTCATATATATACACATTCCAACAAACTACTAAAATCTGCATTAATTTAACTCTTTACTATATATATAATATAAATGTTATCGTCTCTTTAGTTATAACTTGTATAATATAAATTGTTTTGAATCAAGATATTAGTTCATTATTTTAGCAGTTGCCTTTTTCAATACGCAGGGCACTAATTTTTATGCATAAATTTGATATATTCTTCTGAATCCTAGGCCATCATGTTACCAAGACTATATATGATGAGGAAAGTCAGCCTGAACCACAAATTCAAAGGCTCTCATCTAATTAAATATGAAATTTAATTGCATTAGTTTATTAAAGTAAAGTGAGAGAACTTCAGAGATATAAAGATGAGATTTAAGAATGACAAGGCAGGCTCTAGTACTGTGGTCCATTTACCACTTATAGATGTTTATATATTCTTTTTAGTAGTTGAATCAATTACTACTATAGTCTAAATTTGCAAATGTATTAAGCTGAATTTAAAATATGTATTTAATAGTAGTTTCAATCTTCATATGATATAGTAATACCATATAACATTACTTTTTAAATAATATTGCTTCCCTACTTTTATCTACCATTTATCCTGACTGTGGCCAAACTTGCTGATCAGTTAGGTACCAATAAAATATACTTTATTTATATAAGGTTGTAATGAAAATAAAATAGAGCTTCTTAGGGTATGTTCAGGCATTCATGGAGTTTAGATGGTGTTAAAAAGGCCACCTGGTTTAAGGTAAGTCAGTATGGGGGCTAGCAGGATCAGGGAAGCTAGCGGGGTCCCCCCCCCCCACACTATGGGCTATTTTTAGCTCCCCAACTCCCCACCCCCAGTGAATGGCACATTCGAAGTAAGGAAACTCTCAAACTAGCAAGCAGTAGTTTTCTAAAGACCCTTCTGAATTTCATGGACAGGCTTTATCATGTGTGATTTCCATTCCATTTCCATCATCTCTGTTATAGCATAAAATTTCATCAAGTGTAAATGTCAGATCTTTTCTTTATTATTTGCTAATGTCATAAAAATTTGAATTGTTTGCTTTGTTAAAGGGCTTACTGAGCATTGACTTTTCTTTATTTGTATTTTACAACCAAAAATGTTTTAAAAAATAAAATAATAAAAAATCATCCCATCTGAAATGGAATTTAAATAACAGAGCAAGGTTTGCTGTTATCATAAATGTATAAAGTACTTTGTGAGTAATAAAATGGATCATGGATTCAGGATAATTCAAACTGAAATGTTATGTTCAGTATCAAGATTAGATTACATTAATGCAGTTCATTTTAAATGGTTTAAAGGCCATCAGATGCATGTGAAAAGAATCTGTATCATAACTTAGAAATAAATAGACTGAGACATTTGTTTATAATGTCAGTGCTAAACAAATCTATTACTACATTTCTGCATGTAGCATTATATTACCATTGCTATTAAACAAACAGAGCATGAAGATAAATTATAGCTTTAATTATAAGCATTACCTTTGCATATTTATTAATTTAGAATGGAGCAATGTTCACCAACCTTAGGTTATTTATATTCGCTAACATTTTAATTAACTTTTTTGTATTTATGCTATATATTTGTTGCTATTGGGCATATGTAGCAAGCAACGTGATATCAGTAATTTAACTTATCACAATATATATTATCGATGAAATCATAGGAGACTGTTACACCTAGGGTTGCAATGAGCTGAGTACAGAAGAGTCTGATGGGAAAACCCCTTCAAGCTCACACCATTTTTAGCCACAAGCTCCAGACTTACTTTTCTTTATTACATTTATCTATGAAAGGTGCCTACTGGACTTCAGAGAAAGCTACCTGCCTACCTGAACAAGTAGTCATGTTTGACAATATTTGACTGCTTCTCTGTATCTGCTTGCATTCTAAAAAGGTAGACAAAAATTCAGGTGTCTACGCTTATTGTGTCTCCAGAATGAACAGCTAAATTGTTAGTTCTACAGGTCAAATTATGGCTTTGGTTTCAATTTGACAATATCCTTATATTCAAATTATGCCCTGAGCTACACCTCTATAATTTATTCATTGCAGCTCATTTATAGAAATATGGTTGCAAGGAGGAATTAAGGGCATAACAAAATGGCCTGAAAAAATCTGTTACTGGTTATGTGTGAGAAGGGAGGAAAACTGCTTAAGTTTCAAATCCCTAGATGAGTTAGAAGTGCTCACAGCTAGAAAAAGAGAAAATAAGCTTAACTATGGAGTCTTTACTGCTATCCTATAATGAATCTCTCTGTGGGAGTCTCAATTGACTTGCTCTGACTTCAATAAGAGTTGGATTAGGCCCATATTCAGAACTTTGACTGACTTGAATGGAAGCCCCACAAATGGATGACTTAGAGGATAGGGGCTTTTGTCTAGTTCTGGTTGTGCAGAATATGTGAGGATGTGATGAGATAAAGTTTTATTAGCATTTAGCTTGGGATAGTTGCATTATCCATGGGTGATGAGTTATGAAGGCCATCCCACAGAAATGCTATTAAAACTTGCATAAATCCTGATTCTAAATACCACATCATGCCATAATTTATTTTGTTTATGCCACATGTTTGAGAGAAATAATATTTCTAGTTTTAAAATAAAAATTATTGATACTGTTTATTATATTCATCTCCTTACAAAGCTAGAGTTGCCTTAGTTACCATGAGTCACAGTAACTAAAACAAAGCAACTGTGCAGGCTTTGGAGTGGAGTTAAAATGACACTAACATGTTTTTAAGAAACTAGATAAAAATCCTAAATTAGGTTTTTTCAAGGTTTTAAGTCTTTAAAGAAGTGGGAAGTCTTGATCCTACAAAATTTTACTCCCATGAGCAGTCCCAATTTTTTTCAGAAGACCTGTTGTGTTGAAATCAGTGTGACTAGCATTATAAGTAAGAACTATTCATGCAACTGCTGTTTTGCAGAATCAGGTGGTTAAGGCTCAAAGTCAATAAGAATTTTTGAAACACAACTCCTCTGAAATTAGGCCATTTTTTATCTTTGGTTTCTAAATATGGGTTCAGCTTTGTCATTCTGGCTGCCCTACTTTGAAAACCCTGGCCTAAATGCACTGCTCACCATTAAAAGTCAACCCAGGCCAAGAAATATCAGAGTTGCATCTGAAAACTACAGCAACTTGAGCATTTTCTTATAACAAAATAAGGGGTATGAAAGCTATTTAAATGTGCTAATTTTTTAAAAGTTACTTTTTAATGATGATTACTGCATTATTGATTATGTATCATTTATTTTACAGTTCTATTTTTATTGCCTCTTGGAAAGGCAGTCTAAAAAATTACCAGCATCAAGTGTTTATACCTCTTATTGTGCCCAATCAAGATAGAATTAAGATACCTGTAGAAGAAAAACACCTCCAGTGTACTGGACAGAACGCAATGAGTCCTAGATCTTGATTTAAATTTACAAAGATATTGCTATACATTCTCTTGAGCTCAGACATACCTGTATTCAAGAAACACAATGGATTGGGTCCCCCCTTTAAAGTGAGGTTCACAGGAGTTAGTGCTGATCAACCCCTCCCCTATCTCCTCCCTGCTTTTTTTTTTTACTAGAAGCAGATGTCTCCTCCTTCTCCTTCTCACCTCCTCCTGGGTTATAATACCAGACCATTTTGCCACAATGCCTGTCCCCAGCCATAATTTAGCCCCTTCATTCAACTTTCGCAAGATTTCTATTATGTCTTTGGAAACCAAAGGGACAACTGGCCAGTGTTGTGCCCCTCCCCACACACCTTACACTTTACCTCCAGTGGCTGCAGCTCTGGCTCCTGCAGTGGAGAGGGCAGAGCAGCAGCAGTAGCACAGGATCAGTGCCCAGTGGTTTGCTATTTCGGGGTAAGATGTCACCTTCATTTTCTGCTGCCAAAATGCATGTCAAGCAGCCAAAAAATACTGTTTTCTGGTAGTAAACAAAGGAGGTGACATCTCCCTAGGCAGCAGCAAACTTCCTCCCTTAGGGAGCACCCACAAATCATGCCCTGTTTGCCCACCCTTCATTACAACTACTAATAACATCTCTGTTTTTAATACTGTAGCACTTGGATTATGCTGTTTTAATAAATGTCCCAAGCCTGAAAAGTACATTCAAAATAGTTATCTTTATTAGAATATGGACCACTTTCTCTACATTCTACACCCAATAAGTGCTTTCCTTCATCATCCCAATCTCAGAGAATCTCAGTGAAAAAAAAATGTAGTACACTGAATTAGATTCACAGGAATTTAATTCCTTTAAAAAATTATCCTTATTAAGAATAATTCACTTCTTTTCCAAAGCCTGATCAATAATCCATCTAACAGTGGCTGAAACTCTTTAGTGAAATCACACTTTAATTTCTGATAATCATCACTATAACTGTCTAATTATTCCAACTCATTATTCATTATGACTACTGAAACCTCCTTTATCAGCTGCTTTGACCCCTGGAGTTTTATCATTCTTTAAATCATTTGGAACATATCTCTTGCCATAGCTCAAATTGTAATTAACCTCAGAGATACAATCAATATTTTTTTCAACTTCTTTATCCAAAACTTTGGAAAAGGTCAATACTGATGACTTTGTTGTATAAGCAAGTGCATGAAAAGAAAATATATTATTTACCTAAATAGAGTTGCCCCTTTAAGTGCCATTTTCTTAGGAAAAAAATAAAGATAATGTATGAATAATAAGTGACGTTCTTACTTTAAGAAAGTAATGCCTTAGTGTTTGGACAAGAAGACAGTATTTCTAATGATTTCCAATTAAACTCAATAAACCAATTAGCATTAACTCTCTTGGCTTGACAAAGATTGTACCTTAACCAACATGCTAATAGAGTTTAGAGTTGAAATAAATGTGTGGCTTACCATACAAGGTCATTGTCCTGATGTTATTATCACTGACAATGGAGTCAACATTGAAAGAGCAGTGGAATATGGCAAATGTGCATACTTGTCTGATCCTGCTTGGGCCTGATTTTCTTGGAAGGGAAAAAACTTCTTCTGGCAGATTTTAGCAAAATCTGCATCCATTTCTTTCCTTCAGTTAGGACCAATAAAATTCTCAAGAAAAATGCAAGAGAAAAGCAATCTAGCCAGGCAGAAAGTAAAATCTAAAATGCCAACTTAATAGAATGTTACTTTGTATATGCTGGAAAGTAGGGGTTTACGAAGTGAGCCCTGTTCAATTCAGATTTGGATTTGGCCCAAATCAGGGACAGTGATTCAATTCATTGATTTGGATCACTGTCCCTGATTTGATTCAGCCAAATCTGAAGATTCAGTGCTGATTCGGAGAATCAGAGATTCGGACATAGAGACAGCTTTAAAAGTTTTTTCTACATACCTTGAGGTAGCAGGCATGGCTTGTGAATGCTGCAATGCTGGGGCACATGGAGTGTCCCACAGGAGTGCCGGGGGGTCCTCCACGTGCTCGGCAGCGAACCTGGAAGTGCTTCCGGTCCACTTCCAGGTCTCCTGGGGAGCACTCTGGGGGGCCCCCCAAGCCTTCCCAGCTTGGCAATCAGCCACAGGGGGACCCCGGGTGCCCCCCCCAGACCCAGGATGAACCAGTCACCAAGCCGGGGGGATTCCTGTGCACTCCCTGGCAGACCCAGAAGTGGACCAGAACTGCTTCTGGTCCACTTCCGGGTCTTCTGCCAAGCACACTGAGGAGCCCCCCATGCTTCTGTGGGACACTCCATGTGCCCCAGCACTACAGCACTCATGAGCTGTCTGCTACCTAGAGGTATGTAGAAAAAACATTTAAAACTGTGTCTATGTCCAAATCGCCAAATCCTCCCAAATCTCTCCGAATCGATTCAGAGGGTTCTGATTCAATTCGGAGATATTAAAGGGTCCTCTGATTCAATTCAGATTTAGAGATTCAGCCACTGAATCGGGCCAAATCTTCACTGAATCAAATCAGGGACCAAAGGTTCGCACAGCCCTACTGGAAAGGCTGATAGAGCAGAAATATAAGCCATCTATGCATAGTTCATGGGGAGACAGTACAATAAGAGAAAAACAAGTCAAGTTTCAGTCTGAGGACATGAATCAATGAAATGCTTAAATCTTATCTTCTAGTTAGAAAAAGGCCATATCCATTGTTGCAAGGATGCTGTTGAGTAGCAATGAACAAACCTCAAAAGACCTGGGTTGATCTTACAGAGGCAACTGAAAGTCTGGATAATTTTTAAAAGTTTATTTTAGTATGTTTGCCCTTTATTCAACAAAGCATGTAAGCCCATGCAGTGAAAAGTATTGTTAAGCGTTATCGTCAGTGGGTCTGTTTTCAAGTTCAGTGTTAAGCAAGCATGTATTAAACAATGATCCAAGGTTTAGTCATCTATCTTTTCACAACTGGCTCTCTGTCCTCTAGCAACCCATGAAGTACCCTTCCCATTACACTTCTGAAAAATTAAATTTTTTAAAAGGGTATCAGCACTATGACATTGGTGCATGTTAAATTGTGTTCCAGGTTTGACAGGAACAAAAACACATATTCAGCAATAGTCTTTCCATTGCATTTTAACTACTAGACTTGATTAAAGATTTTAAAAAGTAACAGTCAAGCAGTAAGTGCTAATGCCAACTATTTTAGGAAAACAGAAAGAGATGAAAAGAAAATGAAGTAGCTCCAGTGTTTGTGAACCTATGCAAATTCAGAGCTAAATTATGTTCTGAAATATGTCAAGTATTCATGGGAAAGAATTCAGTGGGAAAAACTCCAGGGGCAAATTGCCTTTTTATAATATGGTGAAGGACTAACTATGCCTTAGCATCTCTTGCCTGAGTCTTGTTGTTTCCTTTCCTTTTGTAAGTAAATACAAGAGAAGTTTTCAGACCCTCATTGATGCTGTAAGTTAAAAAGGGCCATAACATAGTTAGCGATGTGGCCCAAAGTTTGAATCAAGACCTAAACTCAAACTTTCCAAATTCAAGATGCTCCAGTTTGAAAAATGAAGAGTAGCATCAAAGAAGCAGAAGGAAGGTGGTCATTATAACACCTGAAACTACTTGCCTTCAGAAATACAAAGCCTATCAATACAGATGTGGCTTGTGAATAAGTAAAGAGTTGGATAAAAGGATTTTAATAAGCAAAATGGAGGCCTAAAATAAAAACAGGTGTGACTACAATCTACTATTCGGATTAGATCAGATTCTGTGTTACTTAAGGTTTTAGCATTCTTACACCACAATACAGGTAAAACCTAGGTTTGCTTGACTGGCTCTGCAGCAACAACAAACATCTATTTAAATTACACAACACATACCCAAAATTTTATTCTATGGATGTTGTGTATACAATCTTAATAACATGCTAGTTTAATCAAGTCTGCTACAGTACCTTAGCTATCATTTAATTGACTGTGGTTTATATCCTGCGTATTTAATAGTTATGTGATTGAAAACTTAATGATTTATCCACTTAACTAAAAAAGACAAATATTAACAAATGTTAGGTTGTAAACTCAAATTAAATAGGATGAGCTTTATTTCACTTTTTATTCTACCAAATAAAATGCATCAGCTGAATCTAAAAGGGGAAAAAAATCTTCTGTCCTGATTGTACATTTCCTATCTTTTCTATGGAAATGTAAGCATCACTGAGACGATGAAGGTATTGCTAAAAAAAGATCTCATTATATTATGTGCATCCTCTCATTCTCTTTAGTGAGGATTTTTGATATTTCCTCATTCCCTTTTTTTCTTCCACCTTAGCTACATTCAGCATTTGTGCAAAAAAGCTGCAGTATGTCTCATGACATTTCATGAGCATTTTTTTTCCTTTACTTGTTTCCTCTGGTAGCTCTAAATCAGTTTATCTTTCCCACAGAGCAGAGATCATGACCTGACATGGACCTTTGACCTTCACAGTACTAACACAAGGGCTCACTTATCAGATTTGAATGCCTTGTAAACCCAAAGACAGCTGACAGTTATTGAGGACACCAAGTTAGTAAAATTAATTACGTTGTATTGAAAGACACAATGCAAATATTTTGATATAGTAGACAGAACCTCACTCTAAGCACACATTCAAGCTCACATTTATGGATATATGAACATGAATTAAAGCTGAGCTCACAAAGGAAAGAATAGCATACAGAATGCTTGAAAGAGCTTCCCATCCTACCTCCAATTTCTTTATTTTTAAAATTTTGTTTCTTTCATTTTAGCTTGAAAATATCAGGAATGTCAAGGTGGTCTTTCCTGAAGGATTTATTAAAGGTCAAGAGTATACAAAACTTATTTTGAACATTTTCAGACCTTCTCTGAAGGTATTGAATTTTTACAACGATAGTTTGACATCCACATTTTTGGCATTTGAATTAAATCAAAGATTTTAAAACAATCTGTATAAAAATAATTTCCAAGTTAATCAAATTTCACCTCTTGGGTAACTCTGATTTTGTTATTACAGCAGATCTCCAGCTTCCAAAAGAAGAGAATGCATAATACCAGAATTTCTAAAGTAAAAAAGAAAGCAGAAAAAGAAACATTTCAGGGCTTTCTATCATATGTAGAATCTTACAGAGGCAAAGAAGGTAAAATCCTAATGTTGGTTTCCTTTGTAAATCCCAATTATTTAGTAAAAATAATGGAAATGTACTTGTAATAGAGAGTTAGTATATTTTTATGAAGCAATAAGTATACTGGGTGAAGTTCTAAATGGGAACATCATTGGTACCACCCTCATCATGATGCTCACCTTTGCTAACTAGGATATTATATTGCTTTCTGGTTATCTGAAGGAAATTCCAGTGTAATGATGTGATTAAAGAAGCTCTAAGAAATTCAAGCACTGAAATTTATTACTACCAAGATGAGACACTCTCAAGGAGTATAACTAGAATGATGGGATTTAATTAGTCTGTTGTTTAATGAAGTAAATTAAAGGGCATAAGTTATATAAGCAGTCTCATTCATTGTTTTGACTAATAAATGAGTAGAGATCCCCTGCTCTGGTCTATATCTGTGGAGTTGGTAGTGGAGGCACATAAATGCAGCAAGGAAGTGGCAGCGTGAGCAGATCTAGGATTTTGAAAAGGGGGTGCATCATCACATGTAACACAACACGCAGCTTTCTCCAGTTAAAAGAAACTAAAAACATTATTAATAAACTGGGTTCCAGGGCTATATAATTCAGTTTAAGATTGAAGCAAAAACAAATATAACTAATGGAATGTATATTAATTTACTATATCATATATTATATATAAAAACAACAAACTAGGCAAGAAATACTCAAACAATACTGTTTCATTAGTCCTGTAGGCATTAGAATTATCTGTGTCTATTTTTCAGACACATAAAACAAAAGCTAGCTTCTTGACAGTGCATCCAATGTTTCACTGAAAGTTATTTCTACATCTGAGTTGATGTCCACCTTAGATAACATTTCTACACCTGGGTTAATGTTTTTAGCTAGAGTTAAAAAAAACAGTCTAAGCGCTGTGAAATAGGAGCTACATTACCAGGAGTAGCTAACAGACAGAAGATTTCAGAAGAAAGGATAGCTTGATTGCTGGAACATCAAGGCAATTACAAAGGAGAGAGGGTTGTTAACACCTATAGAATAAAAAGTATAGAAGGAATTGGCCAGGGATAATCTAGGCATTGCTATGCCTATTTTCTATTACAGGTATGTCCCATGTTTCTGTGCTTTGTTGGTTGCCACATGGGGCTGGGAGGGAATTTTTTCCCCTCCTCCTGCTATACACTTTAGGGGTATGCTCAGACGAGCCCGAACGTGCCTCTTGCAGCATCTCAAATCCCTTTCAGATGCTGCAAGAGACAGGTGCAGGAACAAAACAAAATTCCCTGTGCTGCAAATTTGCAGCAAAGGAGCAAAATCAGACCCCTGGATATCCAGGGTCAAACAATACCCCGAGGGAAAAAAAATGGACCATGCCCAGAGGCAACCAGAGGCTCAGTCCTTCACAGAGAGACTCTGGTAGCTTGCCAGAGCATCTCTGTGGTTGGCCCTTTCCCCAGTCCTAAAGCACACTGCCTGCCCATGTGGGGAAGGCAGTGGTATAAGCTGCAGGGACCTGGACCCAGCTTCTGCCAGGTAAGTAGGGAGTTGGGGAGCTGGAGGAGGTGGGAGGGGACCTTGGGGGAGTCCTGTTCATTCCCCCCACCCCCGTTCATGCCCCCAACTCCTCATTCATTGTCTCCACCCCTGTGCATTCCCTCACCCCCCATTCATTGTCCCTGCCCCCATTCATTCCCCCCACCCATTTGTTCTCTCCACTCTCCGTTCATTCTCCTCACCCCCCATTCATTCTCCCAGTTCCCCATTCTCCATTCCCCATTCATTCTCCCCACTCTCCGTTCATTCTCCCCACCCCCTGTTCATTTCCCCAGCTCACCGCTTCCTCTCCACTCACCAGCAGTAGCAAAGAATGAGCAGGAGGCTGGAGAAAGCAGGGGATTGTCTCCAGTTCATTTCCAGGAGCTGCTCCTCAGGATGCTGGAGACAGCAGGGGAATGAGCAGGAGGCTGAAGACAGCCCCTGGAGACATTTCCCTGCTGTCTCCAGCCTCCTGCTTGTTCCCCTGCTCATCTCCAGCCTCAGGGGGGAACAAGCCTCCTGCTCATTCTCCTATTCTCTCCAGTCTCATGCTTGTTCTCCTGCTCATCTCCAGCCCCTGGAGAATTGAGAGAAGCAGGGGAATGAGCAGGGGACTGGTGACCAGTGGGGGATTGGGAGGGAGCTGTAGCACTTGCAGGGGGGGGCGCGGCTGGGACCCTGTGTTACCAGATTTGCCCATTACTTTGGGGTGTGCTCATTTATTAGGGATAGTTTCTAGGGTCTTGGTGATTCTGTCAATGTGATGCTTGTGTTACTATACAGAGCTGTATCTCTCCCTTCTGCAAGCCCTCACCCCCAATGGAGCTATCTTGCAGGACTC
>NW_005842076.1:2062228-2076491 GCF_000455745.1 Alligator sinensis
GGTTGATCAGCATGGACAGGCTGGCCCCCTCATATGCCAAAAATCAGTTCATCAGAGCAACAATAAACTGTAGTCAGACACAAGCACACAGATGAACAGAATCCCTCTGAACCTGGCTGGGTGTCCAGCTGACACCCTCATGGGCCAGCATTCAGTTCATAGGGGCACGTCTGAGTCAAACTGGGTCAATCAGCCTGTACAAGCTGATCCCCTTATGTGTTTCAAATTCAGCACGTCCCAATCTTTGGCCTCTTGATGAGCAGACCCCACAATATTTTTGGGCTTCACAGGGATCTTTAGATTAGGTAAAAGAAGCGTTGCTGCAGAGCACAGGAGGAAAGGGAAGCAGAGAAGGAAAAATATACCCAGTTACTACCAGTTTGACTATAAAAGTTATTTATTGCTAAGCATATGAAATATATAATGGTACTAGTAATAATAGACATGCAAAGGAAAAACACAAACAATTACAGTACTACCCTGGTTTCACTAAGTATTTGGGGAAACTTAGCTCAAGCTTAACTTTCTTCCAGCGTCCCAAGAACAACAGGGGATGGTGTCAGCACAGAAGTTTTTCTTCTTTCTTTCTTTCTTTCTTTCTTTTCTTCTTCTTTCTGAAGCACCTCTCTCTTCTTCTTCTTGAAGCACACACACTTTTTACAGATTTTTTATGCCCTCAGTTCAGCTGCTTCGAAGCATCCTTAATTGTGTAAATCATTGTCTTTTCTATTGACAAGGGGTGATCTGGTTTGGAACATCTTAAGAAACTGATTGATAATCAGGAAACACTTAAGATTAGGGAGTAACTAAATACTTGGGAGCCAGCTTGAAATTCCTATGGATGGCAGATATACTGATGGGATATCTCATGGTTTCCTCAGAAACAATAGATAGCTTGCATCATCAGGATTTTGGATTTTTACTTGTTGTGAACAAGCCTCAGCTTAGCATGACTTTTCCAGATCTTACTATAATCTTTTAACAGACTTAAGACAATTATTGGGGTGTTCATAACCTTTTGTGGAGAGGACTCCCACCAGTCGTCTCGGGAAAGGTATGACAACACATGGGATTAGGGTTCCAACGGGCTGGACGCTGTGATGAACCCTTAACCATTGTTCAAATGTTGTCCATACCCCCTCTGACTCAGTCTCGCCTCAGCATTCCCTAACCCGGCAACTAAGTTTTAGTCAATCAAGTTTAAATGGGCCTCCCATAGTGGGACAGGGGAATGTATGGCCCGAGATGCCTATTAAACTTAGAGGTGTGTGTGTGTCTGGGAGGGGAAAAGTCCTTAGTAAATCCAGATTAGAACTGGTCTGATAAATGCTGAGCTAGGTGTGTGTGAACATGGGTTGATTAACATTTGGAGCACAGATTCTTCATCACGCAGTGCTCCCCTGCTTCTCTGGTCCCAGAATTCACTGCAGTCTCTGCTTCAGGCTTTCTGTTTTCCATCTCTCATTTAAATGAATGGTCATCTGGTTCCATCTCGGATGCAAATGAGACCTAGGGCAGTTGTTTCACTCTTGTCACCCTTATCTGGAGGGTTTTAGGTGTGTCTCTCACTGCATCTTGATCAGTTTCATTTATGTAGAGGAGGGGAGGGAGGGGGTGAGTCAGACAGGCTACACACCGTGGCAGGGCTCCCCACAGCTGAGACGTAACACCTGCAAGCAGAGTAGTCCATGTGCTGTGGGGGGCAGGGGACCATTGGCAATGCATAGGGGGTGCACATGCACCCCCTGAGTGTGGCAGTGCACCCCTTCAGAAAAGATGCTGCCAACACTGTTGACAGTGCCTGTGGGAGGTTGCCACTTCCCCACCCCCCCAATGCAAACAGTGTCTGCAGGCAGTCAGTGATTGCTGCTGGTCACCACTGTTGCTGCCAGCGGTGTCTGTGGGTGGTCGCTGACCCCCAGTCAGAGCTCACCACCCCTCCCCCTACCACTGACAATGCTGGTGGCATCTTTAGGAGCTCCCTGCTTACCACTGCTGCCATGCTCTCACCACCACCAGCGCCGCCATGCCTCTCCACTCACTGGGGGCACACAGCATTTATGCAGGGGACCCACGCCTCCTAAGCAGCCCCCACACCCAGTCCCCCCACACCTACCCACACACTGATTCACACCTCCCCACATCCCTCCACACCCACCCACATCCCCCCCACCCACCTTCCCACCCCCTCCTGCAAACCCCACAGCCCCCTATCACACACCCACCATGTGATAAGGAAACCAAAAGCAAATATTAAAACAGATATTTAAGATTTATTTTATTATCTTGCTAGAGATGCTGGTAGGCTTCCAAATTTCTTTAACATTGTAAATATAGCAATAAAACATTGCCCATCTGATCAATTCCTCCCCCCTCTTTTGTTTTAATTGTGGAAGAATGTGGATTTTGGGGTATTTTAAAAAGTGAATTTGGGCTGCTGACACAAGGGACTAGTGTCCCCAGATATCAAGTGGCTGGGCCTCAGAAGCTCATGAGGGCAAGTACCCTGAGCTGCTAGCCCGGGCAGGTTTTTATACTGCTGGCTGTAGCTCCCCCTGGCTGCAGATCTGGGAGGAGCAAGGCAGGGTTATTTTGTCTCATGTGGCACAATTTGCTCCAGAACAAAGTGCATGTCTGGGCACATGCACAGAGGCAAAAAGACCTGGCTCAAATTTGCATTGCTTCTATTTGAGCTGCTGCAAGCGCACGAACCTGCATGTATGGATGCACCCTAGGAGTATTTTTAAAGCTCGTTTAGTAGCATTGAGTGCTGGCTGCATCCAAGGCTGGGGATTTTGACTGGAGTATCCTAAGGCTCCTGCTGGGACTTAAACCAGAATATTCCTGGTTAAAGGGTTTTGCCCCTCCACTCAGGGGAAGACCTTTCACCATAGTTGGGGTCAGGAAAGAATTCTACCACATAGGCTATGGGACCTGAACCTGTTCAGCCTCCACAAAAGAAGACTGAGAGGGGATCTGGTAGCCTCCTATAAACTTTCCATGGGGGATCAGCAGGTAATGGGAGAGTCCCTGTTTCCCCGAGCACTACTGGGGGTAACAAGGAACAACGGCCATAAGTTGACTGAGAGTAAATTCAGGCTAGCTATCAGGAGGCACTACTTCACAGTCAGGGTGGCTAGGATCTGGAACCAACTTCCAAGGGAAGTGTTGCTCGCCCCTACCCTGGGGGTCTTCAAAAGGAGGCTAGAAAGCCACCTAGCTGGGGTCATTTGACCCCAGCATCCTTTCCTGCCCATGGCAGGGCGTCGGATTTGATGATCTGCTTAGGTCCCTTCCGACCCTACCAACTATGAAACTATGAAACAATGGACAGATTGGTACATATTGTGGGGGTTTTTTTGCCTTCCCTCATAGCAAGGGGTGCAGCTTTCTTCCTTGGATCTCTCTCAAGTTTTTAACAAACTTTGCAGTAGCAGAACATTGGTCTGCTTTACCTCTGGCAACTTAGGGTGTTATGTCTGGTGACTGTGTCAGTGTTGACTTTGTAGTTTTGCTAATAGGTTAGATAATGGCTTTGTATAAAATAGTTTTAATAGGTATGATCCTGCCTCAGGCAAGAGGTTGGATTAAATCTATGGTGTCCTTTCCAACCCTACTTCTCTATGGGAATATCTACACATTCATTAATATGCTTTAGGTAATGTGCATTACATTTAGTACCTCCATTGTGAAGTACTACGAAAAGGCATTTTAATGCACATTAGCTAAGGAGCATGGGTTTCTTGTGACACTTCAAAGTGCTTTAAAATAGGCTAAAGTGCATTTAAGTGCACATGTAGGTGCACCCTATGATTCTACGATCAGGTAGATTATAATGAGCCATGAAACAGACTCCCTCACTGCTGCCTGAATACAAATGCTGGTCCCACTGTTAAGCAACTGCGTTTAAACTGTGGGTGGGCCAGGAATCAAAGGGGTAGGGGTAAATGCGCCACTGCATCCCCCATGCATCTGTCCTCCAGTGTCAGCATTGTGACTTGGCTGCATCGGTCACATTCCACTCTGCTCTGACATCAGCTGAGGGACTAGTATAACTTCCACTATGCAGACCATGGGACCTAAGATTAGATGGAATGTATTTCTACATACCCCTGTGGCATCCCTTTGTAAAGTAAAGTAAGGAGACTTCATTAGTTCCTTGGATAGTTAACAACTTGCTTCATAATATCCTTGAGAAATTGCTGGCTGATGTTTCTAAAAGTATTTTACAATTCAGTTCTGATGTAAGTTAAGAGAGAAAAAAATAAAAGAGCTTCCTTTCTAATGAAAAAGACATTTTTTTTCCCCAAACAGCATATATTCATAGATATTAAGATTGGAAAGAGCCATTGTGACCATCTACTCTGACCTCCTGCATAATACACACTGTTGAATTTCACCAAGTAATTCTTGCATCTAACCCATTAATTTGTGGTTGAACTAGAATATATACTCTAAAAGAGGTCCAATCTTGATTTAAATAAGTTAAAAGTGGAAAATCTACCACATCCCTTGGTCATATTTTGCAATGATTAATTACGGCCACGGTTATAAAATTGGTATTTCAGTTATAGTTTGAACGTTGATAACTTCATCGTCCAGTCTTCCAGCCATTGTAATATCTTTGCTTGCTAGATAGTAGGAACAGATTTGATACTACCAAATTCTTCTATGTATGTGCAACTACTAGTATTACTTCAAAAATAAGCTGTTGGTATAGATGATGCATATTTACTGTTCTGTATTTCTTCCTCTGGACCCAGTCTTATTCACCTGAGTAATCTTTACTTCACTGTTTAGTCCAAATAATGTCAATGAGATTACCCTGTGGATAATGGTTAAAAGATCTGTTTTTTTATGCCCTGGTCCTAATAAAAAGTTAACTAAACAACTTGTGAAAAAAATGCTACCAACTGCATGTTACCTTAAATGTTAATACTGCAGGTCTTTATGATGATCATAAAAACTTCTTGTCATTTTGATGATCATAAAAACTTCTTATAAAGCACTCTTTTCCCTTTTCATAATTAAGGATGTTTTTCTGTATTTGGAATGGCAAGGCATGATGTTAGAGAACATTCTGCCACAAGCATTCTGCAATTTTCAGCCACTTTACTGGGAATGCTTTCCATGAATAGAAAAAATCAGGCCCATAAATACAGTGAATGAAGTCCTGGCTTTTATTAAAGAGACTGGGAAGTTTGCCATGAACATAGTGGAATCAGAATTTCACCCAAACACTTATTTTTTCATTTGGTTATCCCTTTTTGTGTCTGTAATTAAACAAGCTGGGGGAAGCACATAATGTATTTCTACGTTGTTTTGCAAAGAAACCAAATAATTTTTCCCTCTGTGCTGCTATACACCATTCTATTTAAAAAAAACCCACACTAATCAGAAGTGAGAGCATAAATTGTATAAAAACAGCTACATTGTTTTTTTCTCCTAGTTTCAGTTTCAGATTTGATGCTGACTGTAGTGGGATCACAGGTAGAATTTGATAGTTTACAAGCTGTCCCCCAAATTCTGAAACATATATTTTACATTAAGTCTTTGCCCCCATAGGAGCAGCCAAGCAGGCATCACACTAATCCAGTATTGAGCTACTGAATCATGTGGGAGTTTAAGCTGTCAAGTACTGTAAGAATCATATGTAAGAAGTCTAGCTTTTCTGTCTTTTTCCTGCTCAGTTAATGTATGTAACTATATGTATCAGTATGGCATGTTTTCATCTTCACCTCTAAATTATTTCTTCTGATTCTTTACTATGATGAAACTATTATAATAAATATAAAGCATGAATTCAACTCTAACACCCTACCACTGACATTAGAAATAGCCTTTTGTTCACAAAAGGCCTTCACAACAGACAGAATTTGTCAAATTAGAATTTGCTGAAGAAAAAGCAATTTTTGCAAACATACATTTGAATTCTGCACAGGTGTTCAGTTCAAACAAGCACAACCCAACATTTTCTCCCCTATTGTTTAAAAGCATTTCCAAAATTGGGTCCTAATTCACTAGAATTAATGGCATTAATGCTTTGTTATAAAAACAACTTATATAGCCAAAAACATCATGAGCCAGATCTGCCTGCCCACCACATCTATTGTGAGTTACAGTCCTAAGAGCAACCAACCTACTGAACTCCATGGGATTTTTTGTAAGAGTAAGGCAGCATTATCAGCAGAGATCAACTCATAGAGAATTTGGAAACCAGACAAAAAGCTAATTCCATCAGATAACTTATTGACAATGAATCATTTAACATGGTTTAAATATGGGACTATTCAAAATAAAATTCTGGGAAGCCTCATTGGACAGCAATGAATTTATTTTTTAAACAAGCCCATAAATGTAAATGAAATCAGAATCTGGCTGCATATTTCTTGGGAAGGTATATAATATGTCTTTGCCTGTCGAGTAGTACAAGTTGAGATCCAGTGTTACATACAGAATAAAACTGGAAACAGAGCATATAAAGAAGTCAACTACTTTTGGATGGAAACCAGTAAAATTACACTATAATGTATTTTTTGGAGAAGACCACAGCTTGAGATATGCTTTATAGCAAAATGGACAATATTTATTTCAACAAAAATATTTTTATCATTTATTATGTCATTAGCAAGGAGTAAAATAAACTGTTTATTATCATATATAAAATGCTTTTGATCAGCCAACTGAAAAACTAATTTCAATTTCTCATTACACTGCCTCAGGCATCCTTTAACGTCAATTTTTATTACAGACAAAGCAAGGAAATTAAAATGATCAGTTACAGTGGAGGAATAAACATTTGTTTCAGAATTTAAAAAAGTAAGAATAATAAGCACTGGACCTGCTAATCATTCTTGGTAATTACAATTAAATTTGTAGGAATCAGAGGAGGGCCCTTAGGTGATATTTTACAGTCCCAATGTTAACTCTGCCAAATAAGACACGGGCGAGCACTAAAGTCCTTTAAAATATTGCAGTACTAAGATCAATAGACTTAGCAGATGGATTTCTGGGTCCCACTGCACTGGAGTTGGAAAGCCAGTTATCTGGCTGCAGCCTGAAGATGAGAAAGGAGAATTAGAGGAATTTTTCCTGCCCTGGTAGACTTTATCCTAATTTCTGGATACAGTTAAATCAGCCTAGTCATTCCTATTATGTCTAGGCAATAGTAAGTTTTTGCTTCTTAAATGCACCAGATGGTATGGCTTTGGAAAAAAATGCCCCCAAGGGAGAATTATCAGAAACCTCACAAGAAGGGCTTTATTCTGTTCCACATAGATTGCAACATTTTTTGGATTAAAGATATCAAATGCTAGAAGACGAAGTATACTCCTTCCTTCAGGAGACCCAAAGATGGGGTCCAAGTGATGTTCAACCAGTACCAGTAAAGGTTCTGCCATTGTAGCTAATAAATGGTGAGTGGCATGTGTAAAAGTATATAGTAATCTTTAACCAAACTTTTTTAGCTTTAAAAACCTTAATTCAATGGATAGGAGAATTTGGACTTTTCTTGCACGGCAGAAACTGTAAAAGCTGTATAATATTCTACCTATCTGAACACTTTGTCTCTACAGAGTCAAGCAACCTATTGCATTCCTCCAGTGCAGACTTTCACCAAAGACACCCACATCCACACATTGATTTGTCAGGGACATTTTAATTTTGTTCCTTCATATTTGTTATTGAAGTTAACCTAAAATAAAACTCAGATTGAAAGTATAATATGGGTCTTGGAATACAGAAAAAAAAACAAACAATGGTTCTTTCTTAGGCCATACTTTTCTTAGTCTGTTGCTACTATTTTTTTTTAAAAGTGACTTCCTATTCTGATTCCAATTTATTTTCAATAAGCAGCCCTAAGCAAATGATAGACCATCTATTGATTAAGATTCCAACTGACACAACTGACATAATGGGACATATTCAGGGGGTGCCATATGCATCTGAACACTCCCAGCTGGAGGTGGTCACATTTGTTATTCTGATTTGGAATATTTACAGTACTAGGTTTGTATCTGAACATGAATTTGAATTTTCCCAAGGTCTGCAGAGTGCAAGAGCCCAGAGGCTGGACTCTAACTCAGGCTTATCTCTAATTAAAACAATACTTGCTTAGACCTTGTTTCCATTCTGTACAAAATGGCAACTTCTAGCAGCCTAAGGAACAGCAGAAGTTTAGGGCTTGATTTACTTCCAGTCTGTGTGAATGTTCAGATTTTATTCCTTCACCTTCCTTCCTAATGACATGGGCAAATCTGTTTAGAAAAAAAATCAAAATATAAAGGTAAGAGACATAATTATGAATTCCTCTACTCATGTAGCAGTCCTGAAGCAGATTCATATGATGCCCCAGGACTTCAGCACTGTGGATTTGGAGATGGGAAGACACTGAAGAAGTAGGGCCTTAGATCAGGGCCAGATTAACACATAGGCAAACTAGGCAAACTAGGCACATTCCTAGGGCCCTAAGTGAAGAAGTTGTGCTTATTTTACATATTATAATTATTGAATAAAAACAGTAATATAAATATACAATATTAAGTAGGGGCCCATGAGTTTGTTTGCCTAGGGCCCGCTAAAAGGTCAATCTGACCCTGCCTTAGATTGCAAACTGCTCTGGAAAGTGACCAGGTTTACTTCTACAATTGTACACTGCATAGTACAAGGAGGCCTCAGACTTGATTGTCTCTGAGGACAACAAAGAATAAATGGAATGCTGTAGTGTCATTTCCTCTTTATTTTTGAAAGATAAAAGAGCAGAAATGTCATCATTGTGAGTTGCCAGTCAAAAAACTTACCCATACCTTCAATCTTTTTTGGTCATTACAAGATTTATTTTTTGCTTCAACTGTTTGGGAGTTGGTGAGATGGAAGAAAGCCAACTGATATAATGTCAAAAACAGTGATCCTACCATGTTTCTTAAACTGAGCTTTTTGCAGGTATGATGACAATATAGCACAGTTAATCAAGGTAATAACAAAATGAAACATTTTGTAACATTAGAAAATGTCACCATTTCTTTCTGTATAGCAATTTTATAGGCATTTCCAATGATACTTCTAAATTGTTTATAGGCCCAGGAATTCAGGCAGTTCATTTCCTCCAGAGTCAGCCCCAAAGGCCACCCTTTTTTAAGCAAAACACCCACTTACTTCAATATGTGTCATTCAAGCAGAATGATGGTTGAATATTATCCTAAATGACTATCATTTCCTTCCATGTAAAAGGTTCTGGGAGGTATATGTATAAATGTATGAAGTTTTAATTCAACTATAGACTGAATAGTCATCTTGGGATGGTGGATTCTATGAAAGATAGAAGAATGAAGCTATCATTGTGCATTTTTTGAAACTGCAAACTTAGTCATTTTCTGGGTTCAGTCTTCCATCCACTACATATTTATATAGATCAGAAATAAGTGTAATTTAAGCCATGCTACCCTTTCTATATTTTTACTATATAAGGGAAGCCATAGCCTCTTACTACATTTAAAGTACATTTTCCCAGAATTAGACAGTTGTATTTATGAACCTATCTTAGACCCCAAGAAGAGGGAGATTACCACAACGAGTAAATTTGGATCACTTAATTGAATATGATGAAGCCTATGCTAGTTTATAACAACTTAGGATGTGGCTCATACATGTTTGTCCATATGCACCTAAGTTCTTTCAGATATGAATTAACATGTGGATGCAAGCACAGAATGTACAAATGAAGAACAAAGCCTTGCGTCCTGAAAGTTTTAGCTGTTCTCTTCTACTGCTCTAAATGTTTCATGCTGGTGCTTGTATGATCTGCATAAAAAACTGACTTAGCATCTATCTTCCTTGAAAGTGACATGTTGATTTAGTACTGCATGGCACATCTGTTATAACATGACTAAGCCCTTCTTAATTATTCTTTTATTTAAATCTACACGTTATCATTAGCTGTTTCTGTGCCAGACTAACACTGAGATTGTGGCAAGAACCCTTCATTTTAAAATTCTTCAGGATCATATCAAGCAAAATTAATGTTATTAGTAAGCTATTGAATCTTAAATGTAATTCATCTTAAAAGGAGGCAATGCCAAACAGTTAATGCGTCAGGATGATGTGCAAAGCTTGCGGTTAATATGCTTCCAGGAATCTAATACTTGCTAATGGCATGCAAGGCAGACAAGTCTCAGAACAATACAATCATTCAGTATTTAGAAGCAACATCATTCTGAATAAGAGATGCAAGATGTTCTGGAAGAACACTTCCACAGAAGCAGAAGAGACTTAAAATATAATGCCACTATTATATAGGACCAAATGCAATATTTTAATGCACCTGCTATTATTCTCATGAATATTCTGAAGGGACAGGCAAGCTTTATATCATAGATAATTATATGCAGGCTCTTTACCATTATATCAGCTGTATGCCGGAGAGCAATAGGTTATAGGGCAATAGACTGAAATTAGATTTTAGTAGAACATGTGTCATGACCTTTCCTTAAAGCAGATCTATTTACTTTATAATGCAGTTCATCTTGTAGGAACTGATGTACTCATAGCCAGTGTAAAGGTTAAGACATATGTGAATCTTAAACCGTCTTGTTTCTAACTATTAACATTATTCTCTTTCTTTATACTGTACAGAGATATTTTTAATATCAAAGGCTGAAAATAACATTTTTGTTGTGAACTTAATTTAAGCCTTCTTGATATTTATTTATGTATGAAGTAGAACATATTGGGCACTTTTACACATGCTCCAACATGTTCTGATTAGAAGGCGTTGGAGCAGACTCGATTGGTGTTCTAATTAGAATGCTCCAGCATGCTGCAGCGTCTTATGAATTCAGCGTTCCCATTTTCCAAACAGCAGTGGGGGCACTTTAACTAAAGCTTGTCAAATGAGCTTTAGTTAAAGTGCCCACACTGCCATTTTGAAATGCAGGATACTGAATACATGAGACACTGAGGGCATTTTAATTAGAGTGGCTCCCAAGAGCCGCTCTAATTAAAAGGCCCCCTACCCCTGGAGCACATGTATAGGTGACCATTGTGCTCCCAGTTACAGCAGTGGATATGTAACGGACCACATCTTCTTAGGGGTAAAAAGAGCACAACTTCACCAAGCCACATGCTAGAATCCAAAGGAACTACAGTGATTTACAACAGAGGATCCAGCCCAGTAACGTATATCACCTTGGACCAAATCTATATCTATTGCAAGTCATAAAAGATCTTGGTCTCTCATATTTCTATACAGTATGGACCAGATAATACAGCCTTGATGTTGGCAGGACAATTTGTGAAACTAAGTGCTTAGTGATGCGACTGTGGGCTGCACAATCTGGTGCTATATTATACAGGCATAAACAAATAACTGTGAGGAAGCTACTGAGTGGCTTTGATGATGCCCTAAATCAACAACCATGATATGTAAGTAGATGTAATCAGAATCTCAGGAAATCTCTTAATGTAATCAGAATCTCAGGAAATACATATTGTCTTATATTACAGGTGTTTTGGTTATGTTTAAAATTAATAGGTGGGAGTAAACTTGAACTGCGCTATGCTATACTATATTTCTGGTTAACATTAAGTTTACAGCGGAATAAAAGCATGCTTGAATGCAATACACACTAGAAATAGAAGTTCTCTTGGGTTTCTTTCTGCTGTAATCCAATGATTTCCTAACATCCTTTTCTTACCTTTCCTAACCACCCTGCTTTCATTTCATTCTTCCTCCATGTTTTTGTGTTATTTCTCTGAGATCTTAAACTCCTTATGGCACAGACTTCTTTGGTACAAGCATATTAATCTATATATCCCTATAGTACTACACTAATTATTATTATTCACACACACTCACGTGGATTGTTTTGTTCATGATACAGGTTAGCCTTGTTATTTATATGGAGCATAGCCTTATACTCTTGATAAGTGCATCCAAATTCCCAAAGCAGTTACTACATATCTGCTCTTTCAGAAATATGTGCCTAGCACATTCATACCCATTTGTACAGATATTACTCTATAATAGTACTGCAGTGCTTCATAGTACTACATTTTGAAGCCATTTATGACTTGTACAAACATGCTCTCATAACATATCATTCATTCAGCAGTGGGTGAGAGATTACAGAATTAGCTCATTGACCACATCTGAAGCTCATAATCACTAAACACGACATAAACTATCACAGCAAAATGGCCAATATTTCTTCTACTGAAAGCATGAAGAGCAGTAAATAAAAAAAGGAAATGAAATAAAATAATCTTTGAGTTTTAGACAAAAGCAACGAAAGCTTAGTTTACTGAAAGTTCTTTGAACAGATCTCAACTATTAGATTGGAAAATGGCCACACTGCTAAATTTTATAACACATAGGATGGTATTTTGGCTTTAAATCAAGACAAAGAAGAGAAAAAGAGACTGGCTTCTAGGTGACCTGGACTTTTTCACCATTTTAGGGAGTGAGAACAAATTGAAAAACTGCCTTTTATGGAGGAAGCTTCTAGTAACAAAATAACAGAAGATGAATACAGTTGCACAACATTTGGGTGCATAATTAATAAAGCACTTAATCCTCTGACCTCAGAAGTCATCCATCTTCTAAATACTGCTTGACTCTTCCATAATAAACTTTAACATAGACGAGGCAGTAGAGATTTTCAGAGAGAGTGGACAAGACAGCAGCCTCCTTAAGGGTAAACTCTGGCACAAATCAAAAAATGTAAAAAGAATTATGGGAAAATGACTTTGCTGGTTAAAAGATTTTATTTAATTATGAAGAGTAGAGCTATCAGCCTTAGAAGTGAGTTGCAAAATGACTTTCCAAAGGAGATTAGAATAATCCTTCCCTCAACAGAAGGGGAAAAGTGGTCAATTTTTCCTAAATAAAAAGTTGTCATTAAAAAAACCCAACAGGTTATTTCACAATCCTAAATGTTCCTGAACAACACCATAAGGCAAATCTGTCTTCATCATCGCTAACATTATATTTTTTTTACTTTATATTCCACAAACATTTCTTTTTATGTATTTTTTTTACTTTTTTATTCATTTTATTCATCTTGAAGGCAGTTATGTCTGATTACATTACACCTGTGTATATTATACGCACACAGGGTTTGAACCGCTACTGGTGGCAAGATGATAAGAAAAGGTCCCATGTAACACTGCTCCTCTTTCCACTGTAGACAAGTGATTCCAGTAAGGCACTGCACTGAAGCAATTTCTTCCTGAAGCTACAGAACCAGATGAACTCTGTGGAGGGACCCCTTACACAGCACCAGTAAAGTATTGCTATACAGCTGGGTTTGGTGGCAGAGCCTGGAGAACAGACCAAAAGTACTTCTCAAGTGTGGTCCCAGATTCTGGGACTGTGTACATGTGCAGCCCCAAGGTCATGAAAGGAATGGAGGGTGAAAGGAATATGTGACTTCTTCTTGGCTACTTAAATCAGCCTCCAAGTTAAGGTCTACTATGAAAGAATTCATGTGAGGAAGGGTACTATACTTATTATAGAGGTGTAGGTTGTAGCCGTGTTGGTCTACGGACTTAGGCAACAAGGTTCTTTGGGTGAATATGATATCGTTTATTAGACCAACTTAAATATCTGGAAAAAATGTGTAGTAAGCTTTCAAGTTGAAAAACCCTTTGTGAGGCTGAGGGTTTTTAAACCCGAAAGCTTGCTAAGAATAATAATTCCAACTATTTAAATTGGTCTAATAAAAGATATCAGATTCACCCAAAGAACCTTGCATACTTATTATACATACTTATACATGGGTGATTATTTAGCAGTGATTGTCCAAAGTTAATGTTGTGTTTCCTGTGGGTAATGATTTCAACAAGAAGAGTAAATACTGCCACATTCCTCATAGTATGATCTATATCCTAGGGCCCCTTTACACATGCAGATAAAGGTAGGATGGGATCTAATTCATGATTCACACAAGCTCACCTCCTGCCATGCCATACATGCATGGCTGAAGGCACGACTCTGGGATCTCAAATCAGATTGCATCATGCCTTATTGCTCCTGCACCAGCAAAAAATAAGCTCCCATGGATGGGCAAATCTTTGTTGAGTTTGCTGTAGTAGCAGGGGTTCTGAGAGCTGAGACCAGTGGAGGAATCCATGGCATCATGAGGAGACCAAGACAGGGCCCTGAAGCTGATGCAGAACCACTGGTGTCTTCATGAATCAGTCTACATACCTTTTACAGTTTCGGAGATCTAGCGGTTTGGGGGTTTGGACCTTAAGTTTCTCTTTCCAT
>NW_005842076.1:2076522-2135763 GCF_000455745.1 Alligator sinensis
CATTTGGGGGAAGGTCAGATCTGACCCAGGATGAATAGCTGCTATAACTGAGAGAAAATATGCCATTGCTACCACAGAGTCCGTCTGTGTCCCCGACAGACACAGAAAAGAAGTGATGCAAGAGGAAACATTCTAAGAAAGCATATGGCATGCCACAGTCTGCATGTCTCCCAGTACTGTTGAAGCGTTGTGTTTCAGGGACAGGCTAAGAGTCATGAGATTATTTCCTGTGAAGACTAATGTATGCACAAACTGTCTGTGTGGAAGTTATTGCAGCCTCCAGGCAATAATTGTACCTCTTCCCTCCCCCACTGCCCTTTGCTTTATGACATTTTCTTTAAGTTTCTAAACTCCTTCTCATTCTTCTTTGTAGATGAATGTGTATAAGGGCTCCATTATACTCAGGAAGATAAGGGAAATGCTGAATCAAGAAAAATAGTAATTTATGCAGAAATTTCATACGAGGCACTTTGAGTAAATTGAAAGATATTAGTGTTGTACGTGGATTAAATTTTCAACAAAAGGGTGAGTGATTTTTCACAACTAAAACAAAAGGCAAAGTATTAATTAGGAGCAACACCACAAGCTTGGTAAATTATCCAAAGTAAAGTAATTACTAGCCTGACAAAAATTCATTTAGGTTGCCAATCTAAAAGATCTTTTGACCAACAATTACAACTGAAATAATCAGACATCAACACTGATTTTGCTGCAAGTAAAATGGCTCTTGCAGTGTTCTTGGAGGAGAAAGTAGAAATATTATGGAAAAGGCCTTACATAATAACCTTTTTGTAAAGCTTGGATGGCAAGATGATTCTGTAAGACACTGAAGTCACATGTCATTAATCAGAAATGACAGTCTTTATTCATGTATATTTGACTGAAGCTGCATAATTTTAGACTCCAATAGGCCTGAATAAATGACCCTAAGTATAGTACTTTTTCAAATTGACAATGATTGATGATAGAGCAAAAAATTATGAACACAGAAGTAAACATGAAAAACAGACAGACTTTTAGCATCAAAGAGATTTTTCGTTTTCTCTTTTCTAACTCTTTGAGTTTCATTTTTTTATCTCCATCACCATATTCATCATCTTTTAATCATTTTTATGCTACTGTATTTGTTACATTCTGCTTTGAGTGCCCTCATAATAAACCTTGAGATTGCTGAAAGATTCATTCAGATAAACGGAATTGATTTCATATTTTCCTGCTCATGAAAAGTCTTTTGAGTTAGAAATCTTTTATGCAAATCACAACTAAAAGAAACTGATTATTTTTATACGGCACATATCTGCAACTCTCACTGAGACTGCACTAATCGGCAATGGCTGTAGTATCATACCTGTAACTGTTTATGTCCTTTAGGAGCATGAAACACCCAGCTGACCATTGGATAAATAAGGCTTTCAGAGGACTAAGAAAAAAACCCACTATTGATCTTTTTTACAAACTATTGTGTTTTTACTCTAATTGATGTGATAGCTAAGAAAAGTGACATTTAATTAAGTTTGTTGTGCAGTAAATAGTTTTCTTCTATATAGCGACCCCTTCTGGAAAGATTTAGTAATCAGAATTGTAATTCACATGTAACCCATGTGTAATGAACACCTTGACTTAACATCCACTGATGCTCTATATGTGCAGAGTTCAGTCCTGAGCTCAGAGTAAAATGTAGTAAATAATCTATCCTCTTCAATCTAAAGAAAGAGGCACTGCATTTGAAAGCTTGTCTAAGTCTATCCCAACCATACAGTTTGGGTCCAATAAAAGATATTACCCACAAAAATCCTTGCCTTTTGAAAATTCTCCTCAAAACATCCCCCATTTGCATATGAGCTTGAACTAGTTTGAAGGACTAACTGAAATAATACCCTCAGTATTTCAGAGAGTCCACACTGTGGTTGCTGCTCCCTCTAAGGTGCCATAAACTAGAAGGCTAGGGGAAGGGACAGAATCACTGTAGGGAACAACATGCCTGTATCTTCTCACATACCTTGCACTGGATTGGTTACTAGCCAGCAAAACTGAGCTGGCCATTTTTTTTCCATTTAAAAATCTGCTTTTACTGAAATATTCTAAAAGTAGAATATTATAACACAGAAATTATTTGAACGATTTTAACCAATGAAGAGCTTGAAAAAGTGAATGCTGTTTCACACTCACATAGTAACTTCTTATTTTTAAAGTACTATAAGATCTATGGAGGCCAAATGTTATCCTTGAGAGACATATGATTATTTGTTTTTATCTCCATGTGAAAATGATTGCCATATCTAAGAACATGCTACAGTCCACCAGGGTTCTCTTATTTTATTCCTACCCTTGATGTTGATTCTGAAGGTTAAATTGACTTTTACTAACATGTGCTATTTCCCTCAGCCCCCTTGACTTTAAGTGCATTATTTTGCTAGTTCCAGCTCTCTCTGCCATTATGCACTAACACAGTGCTGTATGTGACCAACATGTTTTCATAGGTTGGAATGGACTTCAAGAGGCCATCCAGTCCAATCCTCCTTTTTAAAAGAAATCTAGTAAGTCAAATAAAAATGGTGGCTTAAATAATAAACATCAAATTAATTCCTATTCATTTCATGTTTATTATAACAAAATGACTCTGAATAAACTCATTTTATATTCAAGTAGCTGTTCTAAGTACTTCTATAGGATTTTTACTGATGTTAACGCTAATTAATGCTTAATTACATTGTTTTAAAGTGCTACCATAAAACCATTTAAAAATTGAGAGAGAAGAGACTATATTCCTGAGTTCTATTTAAGAGCTAGTGATGCTATACCCCCTTTGTATGCCAGGGGCTAGACCTAGGCACATTAAACTTGGGGTCATTCTTTTCAACTCAAGTGAAGCATGCACAGTGTACAGGCATACAAATTTGTCCAACCTCTTTCCTTATTTTACAAAAGCTGATCAAGTGCCCTTTTAATAAATGTTTTGGGGGGCATCTAAAGAGGCTATGCATACAGAAAAAGGTTTCTCAAAAATTAAGAAAATATCCGTTTCCATAGACCAACTTCTCCAAGCTTTCTATAGTGTAGCTTTTCTATCCCACAGGGAAGAGATATTCACCGTTATCTAGGAATTATTAAGATTATATTCTTTGGCCTTTTCTGCACTGGAATCTCAGTCAGCAATGAAATTGCAACAAAAGCCCTGATGTGGATGTGTTTTACACTTCTGAAGTACAATTTAAGCCAACATGTCTGACTGATAAATATTATGTAAAGCTGGGTTTGCAGTAGCACAGCTACAAACAACTAAAATGCTGGAGCAGACTAGGCTTTTATCCTAAACCATTTTTAATTGTAGCAAGTAATTTTAATCCATTTACCTTCCAAGCTTTATATTCAATGTTGAAAATGAGATTTTAAAATTAATAGTTTGTATCAAACTTCATTAGAGGACAGCAACATTGTGCAATGCTACAATGCCATACAAAACATGCGCTTATTGTTGACATTTTTCATTATCATACTAGTGACTTTCATATTGGATTAACAAGGCTAATGCTACAACACTGATATAATTTGATGAAAATTGCTAATAAGATTTGAAGTTGTTTAATGAAAATTACTGAGTTCTCACAGATATCCAATCCACTAATTACCTGACAAAATCTGGATTGCAGTCACTGCTGGAATTGATAGTGAGTAGTTTATGCAGAGAGAGAAGAAAGTTTGGATTTCTGACACATTGCATCATGTAATGTCATTCCACATCAAGTTACCTTGAGTTACATAGTGTCAGGTCAGTTTAGGACCTCATGCTGTGTAACACAAAGCGACATATTGTAATCCAAAGCAATGAAATATAAGGGCCCTGTTTTCTCTTTAACATGCTTGTGCTACCAGGGTTGGGGTTTAGTATGATCAACACTATGTCCTCTGCTGAAAGCTGAATCTAAATTCTATAGCAGGTCCCTGGATTTTGTTGTGTTTTAATGTGGCAAACTGGACTTTCTGCAGTACATTCAGTTAAACAGGAAAACAAACCAGTAAATTAAATAAAAGTAGAGTCAACACAGTTTTCCCATAATGTTTATTCCAGGACAATTTCTTCTGCTCTTATTTAAGCAGAGTTGCCCTTTGCTCTTCAAATATTTTTATGTTTTGCTGTTCTTGCAGTTCCTTTCTTTTCCAGACATATATTTGTAAGACCTGTGTTGTACAAGTTGCTAGAGGAAGGCTTGAGATTTTGGTTGCCAAATACGAGCACTTGAAGCTTTCCCCAATTGGACAGGAATGGGAATTATTTTAGATCCAAGGAAACATGAGCATTAGACCTAACAAATTATTTTGTAAACTTCAGATTTTCCTCATGGAAAGGATTGGGACAATTCATACACCTCAAAATTACTGTTACAGGCTATATACAAATAAAGGGAAACATTATGTAATACGGATTGCATCTTCCATGTTTCCCTTTATTTGTACATAGCCTATAACAGTAATTTTGAGGTGTATGGATTGTCCCAATCCTAATGATTTCAGGTCAAGATGCTCATTACAATCCTGATTACAAGAAGAAAAGTTTCCACTGGGGGGGGTCTAGGGAAATGGATTCTCAGACAATTTCTGCAGCTATGGAATTTTGGATACATTGAGCCCAGTCCATGATTTACAAGACATGTCCTTCTCTGTCCCCGGCAACATCAATCTATGCATTTTAAGTTAGGAAACTTCATAGACTAACTATCTACCCTGCTTTCTGACTGACTTCAGACTAACATGGCTAAGCACCTCATTTCTCTCATGCCATTTGTAAAGGCTTACAACAATGCTGAATAAAACAGCAGTGAAGCAGACAGAGACCCCAAGGTAGTATTTGTGCAGAATGTAACTGGTTGAAGGAGTCTGTGCAAGAAGCTATGCACAATGTTATAGACAATATTGAATGAATGTAAGACAGGATTATCAGTAGTAATCTGTAGCCTCTGACATCGTCTCATTTCAGTCTCTACTCCAGCAAAGAGTGAACAGGAAAAAAACATTGTAACAAGTTAGGAAAACAGCTGTTCACCTAATCCAAATATCCCCTTCCACTATTTGTTTAGTATCAGATCTATTTTAGGGCACAGGAAGAATAAGACTACTAATGGTGTGTGTATTACTCTTGGGTACCTGGCCTCCTTCCAATATGAATAGTACCTCACCCAATGAGGCTGCAACCGCAGCACTGTTAGATACCAAGTGATGACAAATTCTGTGATAAATGGGTTTGGCACTACTGACCTCACTGAATTTATATGTCCTGAGAATTTGGCCCATCTGTCTATCCCAGAAATAGGCAACCCCCAGAGCATGGCACGCAAAGGCATCTTGCTTGGTATGTGTGCCTCAGGGATGGCAAGGAAGGGGCTGGGGCTGTGCTGCCATAACAAGGATGGGGCCCTTTGTGGCTCCCTCACTGTCTGCTCTTGGCACATCAACATCTTACTAGTGGAGGTATTGGGCATTTTTGGCATTGCTGAGCCCTGGTCCCATCTGCGGCTAAAACATTGCTGACCCCTGGTCTATCATCTGTGGCTCTATGACTGCACGCACAATAAGATCTTGCAAGTTTGGCAACATTGAGGCTAACACCATTCTTACTACTCACACTAGCCCATGTTTGACCGAACACGGTTTTCAGCAAATCATGAAAAAGGTCTTCACCAGAAGTGCCCAACATATGGCCCTTTGGAGATACTAAAACAGGGACTCGCAAACAGGTTACATTGAAGGAAAATCATAGTTGGCAAATACATTTAAAAAAACCCCGAGCCTTATTGTGCTAATTCATAGATACAGAGTACCTAGTTCTCATTTATACTTTTCTGCATTAATCTGAGTGTAGAGAGGCCTCAAAGGAAGTGCAACTAAAGTATAATATACTCCTACTCTGATGTCCTTTATATGCCAGTGTACTATGTCCAGGCATCCATCCACCTCCAATGGGGAAACTCTCCAGACTCTCTCCCCTCCTCTGTCATACCTTTGATATTACCAATGATACCCTAGGGAGTCTGCCTTTAGAGGCTGGGAGTAGTTTCTTTAGTACTGCCCCTCTTGGCTCCATCCTTGGAGCTTCTTCACCTAAACTCAGTCTCCAGGGTTTCTACACCCCACAAACTCAGTCCTGGGTCTTTATGTTTCTCTAGGGGTGCTTCCCCCTTAAGATAACTCTGCCAGGGAACTCTGCCTTAATAATAATCTCACAGGATTTAAACATGCCCCACTGGCCCTCACAATGCCTTAGGGGCTATAATCATGGCCTCCAGCCATCACTGTGGCCACATCCATGTCTCGCAGGTATTATTCAGTTGCAAATCAAGGGGGAAGGATGAGAAAAAATGACAACCCTAGCTCTAGACCAACAGTTGGTCACTCAAGTCTCAAAAAAAAATCTCTATATTGGTTTCAGCCTTCCCAGCTTCATCCGTTTTTCTCTGGCTGTGCCCAGGTCCCCTGCCTCAGATCATGGCTCCTATGCCTCAGCTCCTCACCCTCCTGCCTAGAAAAAGTCTTAACAAGTAGAGCAGCCCCATGGCACCCTACCATATGGCCTCCAAACTTCCCCTATCACCACAGCCTGGTTCTCTGGTCACTCTTGAGCACAAAATATCAGCCAAATGGTTCCAAACTCAAACACAAACCCCTCCTTGGGTCTCTAACTACTGTAGCACTCCCACTTTAATGAACTGGGCTATTCTGCAGTCTCCAGAGTACCTTCTTATTCTCTGACAACCAGCTCTTTCTACAGCTCCTCTCTCCACAGTCTACAGGCCTAGACTACCAGCCCTAGTGTAAGGGCTTGGCTTACATGCATCCAAGCCTTACTGCCTTCTGGCCACCTGACTGCAACCTCTGCCAACAGGGCCCAGATGCTGTTGGCTTCCTAATCAGCATCCCTACATTCTACTGCCTGCAATCTGCAGCCTGGGTCCTGCAGCTCAATTTAACCAAGCTACTCACACCTCTGGCTCTTTGCAACCGGGTTTTCTACAAGCTGCCATGGCCTTGATGGCTCCAGACCTGCTTTCCTGTTTTGTTTCCAGTAACAGGGCTAAAGTAAGTGTCCATAGATGTTAAGACCTGAAAGGATTACTGTGGTTAGTAATTTAGTCTGACCATAGCATTTCAGTCAGTAACTTCTGCATCAAGTCCATAACTTCTGGATGAGAGATAGCTTTGATTCCTTGAGTATGCACATTATATTGAACTATAAGAGTCATCAGTAATGAACAGAACAAAGTTGTTTTCTATTCTGAAGTACTACTGTGGAGCCCAGATTTGTAAAAATGGAGTCCCCAGCATTTTGAACAGATTTTAAAAGCAAAATTGTAAGGTAACAGCAATGGTTTAAAATTCTGACTGTAGACAGCTACCTACTGTAGCCACAAAAATGGTAGTCAGTAAAATTGTTAAAGAAAATGAGCTGGTAAGAATTCCTTCTACACTGTGTCTGGCAATTGACTTTACATACTATAGTGTGGTGGAGGTTGAAATCAGAGAACATGATTATATAAATCTGTTTGATGACAATCACATTCTTTGACAGAAAGAAACATGAAGCACTTTGTTCAGCTGGTTCTAGCAGAAAGATCTGGATTATTGAACAGCTCAGTTTGCATTGTGACACCAGCCAAGCCAGTTGCAGTCTTGGGCTGTGATTTCACATAATTAGTTATACACATTTTTATATCTTTCTTAGATCAAGGCCCTTGTGTTTAACATGGCCCAGTTGTAAATATGAGTTCAGAAGCAGGTCCTCACTGAAAACCAGATGCTGTATGTGAGCTGAACAATCTTAGGTAATTAAATTACAATAAAAAAATGCTTCATTCATTAACTAGGGTAATTGACCAAAAAGCGATAGGACACTGGCTATTTTCAGTATAATTGGAATGATATAATTCAGGGTGCAATCTCTGTGCAAAACAGGTCATTCAGGTCTAATGTGCTTTCAGATTATTATATTAAATGGATCATAAATGTCCTCACACTAACTTTTTCTATTTTCAGCCATTGATGATTTCAATAAATTTAGGCCAGGCATACACTTGGCCCATGCTTTATAATAATTGGCACTTCATAAGATTTCAAAGGTTATTCTCTTTTTTCTGTGTGTATTAAGTTAATATTGCACATAAAATACATTTAAATAACATTTCTCACATAAAATACATTCTTTGTAGATCACTCCAAACTCAGTAGACGGTTCCACGCTATTATTTTAATTAATAATAAAGTATTATTAATAACATTCGTTTAATTGCTTTGTGACTATTATTGTTTTTGTTTATTATTTATTAAGTGCCAAGACACAGAAGTCTCTCTTTGTAGAGCTTGTAGGATGATTGGATGAAGGACTGCTGGGAAAACTAGGAAATGAATAAAGTAGGAGGGGGAAGGTTGCTTTGTTTTTGACAGAGATGAGATGGTTATAGTCAGTGAGAAATAATTTCTTTTCTTCCTAGCAGGGAACCATACTGGGATGACTCCCGAAGTCCCAATTCAGAACTCAGACAAAATTCTTTTGGAATAAATACGGATTTTTCCCAATTTAAGAACTGTTCTGATGGCCGGAGATTCATCCGTACACATCTCTCTTATTTCAAAATTTAGGATAGGGGCTTCTGGTAAACAAGTGAACTTCATAGGACTCTGTAATGAGACCACACAACAATTCCAGCTTTTGGACACTAGTTTTTGGACATGTTCTGAGAATTTTAACAGAGATCCTTCTTCAGATTAATCACAGACAAGCTGTATTTTATAAGACTTCCACTAATTTCCAATTTCAGCTGAACAACTTGCACAGCACATTAGATGATTTAACCAAGCAGATCTGAAAGACTAGAGTTCCGCAGACAGTGTTCTTTGTTAAAACTTAGTCACAGACCAAATTCAATAGACCCTCTGCTGCAGGCTTATGTTGAAATGCCAGAAAGGCATGTGACACTGTTGAATATGTTGGAATTTATTGTTTGGAAAAATTAAGCTTGTCTCCATATTTAATCATTAAATAGCCATATTCTCAATCTGAATGGAAAAGGAGGGGGAGTGAACACAGTTGTTTTGTATATTTCAACAGAGATTCCCTTATATATGTATTGAAACAGTGAATGTGTGACCTCTTCTCAGCAAACATACATATTTTGCCCCTCAAACAACCAGTTTTGCGAGCTGAATAAATTTGTTACAAGCAATCTATACAATCACTTATAAATAGTTACAATAGTTACATCCTGACTGATCTGGTTTCATTTTATGACAGGGTCAGAAAATGCTTAGACACAGGAGTAGAGGTGGATGTCATTTTCTTGGATTTTAGCAAGGCCTTCAATACGGTATCTCATCCCATTCTCATAAATAAACTAAAAGGCTGTGACATAGATGTTTACGTGGTCTGGTGGGCGGCAAATTGGCTCAGCAGTCGCACCCAGAGAGTGGTAGTAGATAGGTCAGTATTGACCTGGAAGGATGTGAGTAGTGTGGTCCCACAGGGTTCGGTCCTTGGATCTGTACTCTTCAATATCTTCATCAGTGACTTGGATGTGGGTGTGAAGTGTACTCTGTCCAAGTTTGCAGACGATACTAAAATGTGGGGTAAAGCGCACACTCTGCAGGGTAGGAAACAATTGCAGGCAGACCTGGACAGGTTAGAAAAGTGGATAGTACACAATAGGATGCAGTACAACAAGGACAAGTGCAGAGTGCTGCACTTAGGGCGCAAAAATATCCAGCACACCTACTGGCTGGGAAATGACCCCCTAAGCAGCACAGAAGCAGAAAGGGATCTCAGAGTCATAGTAGACTCCAAGATGAACATGAGTCGTTGGTGTGACGAAATCATCAGCAAAGCTAACCACACTTTATCACGCATCAGCAGATGCATGACAAATAGATCCAAGGAGGTGATACTTCCCCTCTATGTGGCATTGGTCAGACCGCAGTTGGAGTACTGTGTCCAGTTTTGGGTGCTGTACTTCAAGAAGAATGTTGATAGACTCGAGAGGGGCCAGAGAAGGGCCACTCGTATGGTCAGGGCTTACAGGACAAGCCCCATAAGGAGAGAGTTGAGAGACCTGGAACTCTTCAGCCTCCGCAAAAGAAGGCTGAGGGGTGATCTTGTGGCCACCTACAAATTAATTAGGGGGACGCAGCAAGGAATCAGAGATGGTCTGTTCACCAGGGCACCTCTTGGGGTAACAAGGAACAATGGTCACAAACTGACCGAGAGCAGATTTAGGCTAGATATCAGGAAAAACTACTTCATGGTAAGGGTGGCCAAAATTTGGAATGGGCTTCCAAGGGAGGTGGTGCTCTCCCCTACCTCGGGGGTCTTTAAGAGAAGGTTGGATAGGCATCTGGCTGGGGTCATCTGACACCAGCCCTCTTTCCTGCACTCTTTCCTGCCTAGGCAGGGGGTCGGACTTGATGATCTGTTGAGATCCCTTCTGACCCTAGTATCTATGAATATGTTCATAAATACAGCAAGCTGTTTATTTTGTAAGAAATAATGCCTGAGAAGTGCTACTATGGTCAATTCATTCTATAGATACAGCTGTAGCAATAAAGATATAAACTATAAATGGGGAAAGTACGTGTATATGTACTTTTTACAATTCTGTTTGAGTGTTGTTTATATATTTATTTAATATTTTAAGTGGAGTTGATAAAGTATTTATCATTCATGGATTTATAACATCTATCAAATCACTTTAATATATGTTTTGATAGTGATATAACAACTAAGATTATTTTGTAATTTTTGCTAGCACCACATCAAGCAATTAAATTTCTATGCACATAGGTGGGGCTGTGCTGAGACAGAAATAGCCAGTAGAAAATATGCAGCTCAAATGGTGAACAGAAATAGAAATGTGGACCATAGACTCCCCCCCCCCCCCCACAAATAAACTCTTTTTTGAAAGTGGCATGTTTGTTTAGAGGGAGCTACTAGAGAAGAGGGCCTATATTTTTGTATGAAGATTCTATGCAGAAATTGAACCACTGCACATGGTAACTTGCAAAGAGAGCCAACTGTTTTTATGCACAAATGTTGCCTCCTTTTATGCACAAATATTGCAACAATTTATTCTTTACCAGCTGTGATAGAATACAGTATCATGGATCATACACATGCATTTTAATGCACAGTAGCCTATTTTACTGTGCATTAAAGCGTTACATTAAAAATTGTGCAAATATACTAATGCAGAGTAAAATAGGCTACTGCATAATAAACATCACTTAAAAACCATGCACTTGTGGTACTGCACATTAGGGCAGCCTAATGCACATTTCTTTAGTGCCTCATACTGGAGGTACTAAGTTTGATACGTATTAGGAAAAGTGCATTAATGCACATGTAGACGTGCCCAGCAAACTCTAAAAAACTTTGAAGAATGAAGGACTGACACGAACATGCAGAGATTGGGGCCTGTAGTTCCTGGGAATTATCAAAGATAATGTTTTTACCTTTTAACAGAGTGTAGAATAGATATCAGATATAAAACAGGACTTTCCATTTATGCACTACACAAAGCAACACGTGTAACCAACTAAAATAGAGAAGTACTCATAATAATCCTAAATACAGTAGGTAGGTAGGCCCTTCCTGCTAAATTGTTTCCTTTGGAGGAAGTAATGGCTTTTAATTCCAGCTAGTGGGTTGCAATGTGTAGAAATATATGCTATATATGCCCTGGCAAAGAATTATGCCATTAGGATATATTAAAAAGTGATCCTTTCATCTGCTCTCAGTCATAGGCTCTACAATCAGTAAAATAAATAGCTAACAACAACAGCTACTACAAAGAAGAAAAATCTTATTTACCCTCGTAATTGTTAAAAAATGTGTGATAGAGAGAGGTCCTTTATTTCAGCTAATGTAATGAGAATGGAAAATGGTACAATTGGAACCCATTCTCATTACAATCTTTAACTTGTAATCTTGTTTTCCTCCTTACAGGCCTTATTCACAGTAACTTGCAGCAAATCAATCAGTAGCACTTTAAATTAAGCTTCTTAAATATTCTTAACTATGCATTTAATATGGGTGCTGAAAGTTAGTTATAGCACGTTAATTATATCATTTCATCACTCCAAATATTTTTTTTGGAAATGTGATGTTCTGAAGCATATCCATGATGGAAATTGGTATTATTTCCTTCTGCCAATCAGTGTAGGTCAACAAAATCATCAGGTTATAGACTCAGTGTCATAAAGCAAGCATTAGTATAAATTTACAAGCGATTATCAGGGATCTGGGTTTTCTGTTTCCCATGGAAAAGTGGGAAAAAGTGGATTTTCCCTTTTACCCAAGAAAAATGCAGATTTTTCATTTTAACAGAGAAACACATGGATTTTCCACTTTTGCAAAGAGCTCTCTGCAGGCTGGCAGAGTTCCAGCCTGCAAGGGCTGGGGGAAGCAAGAGGAGGGTGGCAGGCAGGGGGTGCCATGTGCATGTGCACGTGCACATGTATGTATGCACATTGCCACCAGGCAGCCTGGAGAACAGCTACCACAGGTAAGGCCAGGGGGGCAAGGGGAGGGGAATTGAGGGCCCCATAGGGAGGTTTGGAGGGAGTGAATTGGCCACAGCTGAGGGTGCTGCCCAGCCTAGGCAGTGCATGGGGTCTGGAGACTGGGGCCAGAATGCATGAATACAGGGCCCTCACAAGGAGTGGGGTGGGGCTGTGGGCCCTGTCAAGGGGGAAGGGAGCTGGCTCCCCACCACTGCATGTATTCCTGGAAGCCACAGGGCCACATGCCCCCCAGATATGTGCATGGGGTGGGTGCAGGTTGCCCACTGCAGGCTCAGGCTTCCGCCCTGCTGCTCTCCCCCGATGGCCTCCGCAGCACAATGGGCAGGATCCAGCGCAGCAGAGCAGAGTGGGGCCAGGAGGGGAAACTCTTTACCACTGAAACCCCCATGCTGCCATGGTAAGGCACTCCCTGCCCACCCAGCCCGAGCCCTTAGCAAGCAGTCTGCCCCTCCCCCACCCTGGAGTCTGCTCTGATCATGCCACCCATGGAGGAGGGGAGCCAGGCTCCGTTCCACTGCAACAGCCACCTCCCATGGGCAGCTGCCAGGGCTTAGGCACTGTTGTGGGGATCAGGAGTCCCTGGCCCTGTAGCCCTGGTACCTTGGGGCCTGCTCCAACAGGGCTGGGTGGGCAGGGGGCTGTGGGTGGGGAGTGAGGGTCACCAGCAGGGCCAGGGGGTTGGGGCTTGGGAGTGAGAGGCCTGGAGCTGTCTGCTGGTGAGCTAAGGGGGTAGGAAAAGCTCTGATTTTCCATGATAAAAAAACTAAAATCAAATGCCAAAATTTATAGGTACTTGGAATTTATTTTATTATACTGATTGAGGCACTGGTAGGCTTCCAAATTGCTTTAAAACTGTAACTATATCAATAAAATATTGTGTTCAATAAGCTGTCTGCACACAGGCGCTGCTGGGCAGGCTCACTTCACAGCACGTGGGGCTATAATCTAACAGGCCTGAGGGAATGATGTGGCTGCTGCGCAGGAGTGGCAGATGGTGCTTGGTGACATAAAAGCGGTCAAGGAGGGCCATGGTGAAACTGCCGACACTCATCCTGGCCCAGGTGTACTGGTGCACATCAGGATGCAGGGCTCACCAGACATCAATGAGGTCTGTGGTCTCCAGGGCAAACTGGAGCTTGTGGGCTGAGGGCAGGTGAGGCACAGGCCCCGTGTGGTCGAGCGAGGCATCAATGGTGCAATTAAAGTCCCCACCTATGAGAAGCAGGTCATCATACTCACTAGCGTCATGCAGGAGGGCAGCCAAGGTCTTGAAGAAAGCGACTCTCTCCTGACCATCAGTGGGTGCGTAGACGTTGACAAGTAGCAGGTGGTATTGTGCTAGGGTGATGCAGACAGTCAGCAGGCAGCCAGGGACAATCTCCCACACCACCTTATCGTGCTGTAGTTGTGACAATAGGAGAAGTCACAACCCCGGTGCTAAGGTTGGTGCCATGGCTCATGAACAAGTGGCCTCACCAGGCAGCGTGCCAAGCCACCTGGTTGAGCCTGTCAGAATGCATCTCCTGGAGGAAGGCAACGGACAGCCATTTCTGGCACAGGAGCTCCAGGACAGCCTCCTGTTTCACCGAATCTCAACAGCTGTTGATGTTAAAAGTGCCAATGGTTGTAGCTGCCATAGGTGTGGGTATGTGAAAAGAAGAGCAAGGTAACATGTAGGTGGAAGAGCGAGCACCCAACAGCAGAGCAAAAAAGCAGAAACAAGTTGTGGAAGGCCTATCATACCCTACTTTACTCCAGGGATGCCCCCAGGCCCCACTCATCTCTCACTCACTGTGCAAGCTTCTCCAGATGGTAAGCCATCTGCCGAGTGCCTAGATCCTGTTGCATAAGTTTGGCTGCAGTGCTGGCAGCCCTGAAAAAGGGTTTAGGATCTGTGACCACTCGGCGATGTGCCCCATTACATTCGTCTGTCCTTTGGTCTGTTTCAAAAAGGCCAGGAGACCCCCATAGTCAGGGCCGACCCGGGGGGGGGGGTGTCTGCTAATATGGGCTGGATATTTCTGATAGAAGCATGGCGAGGCTGCACCCCAGGTGGGAGCTCACCCACAAAGGCAAAACAGGGGTTCCTACTCAAGGAACTCAAGGTCGCTTGCAACACTCAGAAAGCTGGATCTCTATCTGACTAGCTTCCTCATCCAATTCAGTAGGCTGGGACATGACCAAGAGGTTAGCAGACGCCTCTGCCGCCCCCTGGGTCAGGCCTCTAGAAGAGAGGCATTATGTGTAACTTTTAATGCCACCTGACTCTGGAAGCTGGGAGACAGGCGAGGGGTTGGTGACCCCTGCCTTCGCCTCCCACACCTCCAAGCTGTCCCCATCTGCGGTCAAATGGATCACTGGCACGACAGCCGGAGTGGGGTCAGGCTCCACAGCAGGTGCCCCCGCCGGAGCCGGCTGAGGAGGGTCCCAGTGGGGGTAGGGTGTCCTGAGAGGCCCCCTACACCTTCCTCTCTTTTCTTTTTCTTCCTAGTGGCAGGCAGTCCACCCTTTGTAGGGGATGGGCCCGACTGTTCTGGGCCCACACCCCCACGGCCAGCCACCTCAGACAAGGCCATGGTGGAGGGTGGCCAGGAGGAGGCCCGAGCCCCATCATCCGACAGGGCCTTAGCGCCAGCCACCTACCACCCCAGCTGCCTTGGCTGGGGTGGTCAGGGCAGGCAGGGGGCAAGTGGAGACATCAGCCCCTCTATCTGGTGGGGCCTCTGCACCGTAAGGGGTGGATACTGTAGCTGGAATGGGCAGGGGAGAGGGCTAGGGAGTAGTCCCAGCCCCTTTGCCAGATGGTGCTCTCATGCCAGAGAATCTAGCCGCCTCAGATGGAACAGGGGTGAAAGGAGGTCTGGAAGAGCTCCTAGCCTCACTGGGCAGAGCCTGTGTCCCAGAAGTGGATGCGCCATCCTTTGGTGCCGCTGAAGTTGCTGATGTTCTGGCCACTTTTCTCTGTGGGCACTGGGCTGCCAGGTGGGAAGAGCTACCACACTGGAAACATGTAGTCTTCCCTAAGGATAAATAAATCACAAACCTTGGTCCATCAAGCACGAGGTTCCAGGAGTGAGGCAGAGACTGAGGGGCCCTCCCTGAGAAGTATGAAAACCTGCTTTCAAATGAAACATTATCAGTACAGTATTAATTCTTTCCTCCCGCCTGTAACCTAAAAAGCTTTACAGAGTTCAGCATTATTAACAATGATTTATACAGTGCCATAAAACTATCCTGTGCTTTATACATGGAACTCTAAGTGTTTAATTGTTACAGCTAGTGCAAACCAGGACAACGATGGCTCTAAGTTATATTTATGGTTTTTCACCTTTGCTTTGGACTGACTAGGATTCCAAATGGCCTCTACCCCCACTAACTTAAGGCGCTTGCACCAAGGCACTGAGCTATGTCATCCCTTTTATTTGGCAAAATGAGCAAAGCTAAAACAGTTTGGCTTCACTGCTCTCTGGGACAGGTCCAACTTCATTGAAGTTAATGGAGATCTTTCCACTGATCTCAGCTGAGAGCTCAAATCTCTAAATCACATGAAATAAAAATCACTGTAGAGAATGATATCATGATGTACTGTAAGGGGTTAATGGATTTTTTTTTTTTTAAAGCACCAGTTAATTCACAGAGGAATCAGTCACTCATCTTGGTTACTAGTTAGCTGAATAACATTGTCTCAAGGACTGGTTCTTTTTATACCTGACTAGCAAATCTCAGTCACAATACTTTACTTCTGAGCTGCAGATGATTAGCCACTCATCCTTTTCTTTTCCATATACAAGACCCAGAACAATGTTTTAAAGAAACACATGCAGTTATCAGCACTTAAACATTCCAGGCTTTAATTAATCAGAATACATAATATCCTCTTGGTTCCGCTTTTCAAGAAGTCACCTACTTAATCAGTGTCTTCTTCTTTAACAAACACCTTAATAAACTTTTCTTCTTATTTCAGTTTAGTATAGAAAAATATTTAACAGCAACAAAAATATATTACATAGACCATAGGGAAAGTCTCATTATTCCCATTTCAGGCCTCTAAAGAAAGATGACAAGGATTATAAGTAGTTATAGACCTCCTCACTCTCTTCTGTTAAATCTTAATTATGATCCCTATCCAGGGACACACTTGATAAGAAGCTTAACTTTAAGTCAGTGCTTAGGTTTCATTGAAGCCAAGAGGAACAAGGTGCATTGGGATGCTGACATCTAAAGAGGGTATCTTGGTAGGCCTGCAGGTATACAGGAGACTCAAGCTTCATGCTTATCTTCAGGTTTGAAATGCAGCATAGGCCGTTAGTGTCCACTGTGATGTAGACCATGTGGCTTGGTTTTGTTTTTTTGCTCTTGTTGTTATGTGTGGGGGCAGGGGGGAGCAAGGGAGGGTTCTATCAGAAAAAAATGCATGAAACCTAAATATATATTTGAAAACTAGGCACAGGTTGATTATTTTCTCCCATAGTAGTAGACTTCAATGTGCTTTAGGGTTCTCCTGAACTGAGGCCCAAATATAAGATATGCCAGTACTTGAGCTTTAGTCACATGGAGCACAATTCCACCAAAGAATTAGGATAGAATTAGGATTCAGAATGACCTTGATAAACTGGAAAAATGGTCTGAAATTAATCAAATCAAATTCAATGAAAATAAGTGCAAAGTCCTGCACTTAGGGTGGAACAATCAAATGCATAAATACCATTTGGGGAAAAGACTGGCTAGGCTGTGTGGCAGACCAGCAGGTCATGCTCCTGTGCTGAGCCACCCACCTCACTGTGCCCAACCACCTACCAAGCTCCAAGTGCCTCCCCTGGGTGCCTCACATGAGGCCAACCCCTTTCCTGGAGGACACACGCAAGCCTGGGGTAACTGCTACCACCACCCAGGGGTCTAGACTGTTTCCGGGCCCAGACCTTGAGGGTGCTCGACCCACTGCAAGAACTTTGGGTCCTTCCTTTAGCCTGAAGCACGAAAAGTAGCCTCCCTTAGTCAGCTGAACCAAGGGGACACAAAGGCATACCGAATCCTTCTCCCACGAAGTTCACCACGCTTGCAATAGTGAAGAGCTTTATTGGTTAAAGAGGGTAGGCTTGGGGAAGGGTATGGGATACAGAAGCATCAAAGAATAACCTTGGAGCAAGCAGTGGGGCTAGGTAGCCTTTTGCCATGCTTCTGGATCACAGTAAGCTATATTTCTAGATAAGTTTCTGGTTAGTTACTCACAAGGATCATCTAGAGGCTGACTGAGCTTTCCTCTGGAGGCAAGCAGCTCATGGTGTGTCAGTGAGTTTCAAGAGAGCTTCCCAACATGGAGGAATCCTTAAAATACCCTGTCGTGACCTCATCACTAAGTTCCCACCAGGAGCAGACCCACTGGCTGATGCCCGGTGCTTTAAAATGACATCACCTTCCCAGGTGAGAGGACCAGTCACCTGACCTGCAGTGGAGGGAAACTTGAGACAAGGGATCAGGTCCCCACTCCCTCAGGAATGTCTTCAGTCAAGGTCATCTGCCTGACCAGCCAGTACCATGAAGAAACCCAGGAAATACAGGGATCACCTGGTTTGTCCCAAGTGGGAGTCAGAGAGAGGGGGATTTCTCCACACTAAGAAGTGCAAAGTCCTGCACTTAGGGTGAAAATCAAATGCGTAAATACCATTTGGGAAAAAGACTGGCTAGGCTATGGTGCTGCAGAAAAAGACCTATGTGCCTTTCTGATAATTGATTACAGTCAGGTACAGCTATTACACACAAACCAGTATAAGCAATTGGAAACTGGTCTACATTCATAACCAAACAGAAGCTCACTAGGTTAGATCGGTATATCAAACTTCTGTACCAGATCCCCTACTGAATCAAGTTAGGTCACTGTCTGCTAGCATCCCAGGCTGCTTTGTGGCCCCCTTGCTAACTCCTCCCCCTCACAGGAAGGTGGGTTAGCAGCCAGCTCACATTTGGCTGCTCCAGCTGTGCACATAGCAGGCCCTATCCCCGGAGTCTTATAGAGCTGAGTAAGCGTAGCCCCTCTGCTCAGCCCCAGCTCCTGCCTGCAGTCAGCTATCAGCCACAAGGTGGGGGGAGGAACCCTCTGTAACTCACAATTTTTCCATCTTTATACAATATCTTTGGGGGGTGGGGGGAGCTCCGCAAAAGGAAGGACTGGGGCCCTTGGAGCTCTGGTAAATGGCAGGTGGTGACAGAAGATGCCTAATGTGATTGCAGGAATCACGACTGCAGGAATTGCATCAGGCACTGCCATCACCTGTTGTTTGCCAGAGCTCCAAGGGGCCCGATCATGGGTTTGCTGGACACCCACAGCTGCTGTCTCCTATTCAGCAGAGCTCCAAGGTCCCAGTCCTTCCTTTTGTAGAGCATATAGAGAGGCCGTGAAATCTCCATCCTTTGAAATCTTTAAGAGGAGGTTGGACAAGAATTTTCCCAGAGTGGATAGGAAAAAGCCACAAGCACCAGAGCAAGAAATGAGTCCTTCAACCTACATTTCTTTTCTCTGTTACTGAATGGTCCTCCTAGGTACCTCTTGAATCAGTGCAAAGGAAACATGCAATGGGGCTGCAAAATTCTTTAATTACTTATGGCTTAAGGAACTGTTCAATGGGCTAATGCAAGAGGGCGAAAGTAGCTCAAAGTCTCCCTACCTAACCACCCAGTGTTGAAAACTAAGAGTTTCAAACACCTAGAACAGGAACATCAGGCTAGGGGATCACATAAGCAAGTACATTCCTACTCTGCATGCCCCTCTCACCTACTGCATTGCTTTCCCTGTCCCTGACATGACTCAATTGTTTGTGCAGGAGCATGGAGAAAGAGAGCAGATAGCATAGAACTAAGCAGGGTCAACATAAAACCAACATTTCCTTCTATTATAGAGACTCTTCTATTGTTTTAGAAGGCATTTTCCAGTTACTTTGCACTGCTAAGATAGGTTTCCGGGCAGAAAAATATAGCCCTATCTCTGAACAAACATGGGAGCACTAGGTCAATTATAACGAAGGGAAAACAGTATACACATGAAGGACACAACTTGAATGGCGTGTATATCAGCATTCCACATTGCTAGAACACTAAGGGTCTGCCACATTCCTTCCCAGTTTATATACATTTTGTGAATAACAAATACCAAGTTTGGACAATGCAAGGAAAAAACTACTATGCTTTTCAGGAAGTGATGAGCCAGCCCTTTGATTGCTTTAGTTTCTATATGTATTTTTTACTTATTCAGCTTTTATTTGCCTAAATTTTTTATTCTGAAGTTACTGTAAGTAATGTCTGTGGCTTGCAGACTGAAGGGTTACTGGCCTGCACTGTTCATGTGCACTTGCACTTCTTTGTGCTCACACATTGCTGGTTGCATAAGGCAGTATAATTAAAAGCATATTTTCCCAAACAAATGCTAAGCACTTTGCAGCTCCTATGCTCAGAGTAGTGCAGTGTCTTCTCCTTTCTAGGACACCTGAAAGATGCAAACCATACCAAAGTGGGTGGAGATTGAGGACAGTTTACCTATTTCTCCTCTCCCAAAGTGCACTGGCATTTTATAATGTTGAGCTGCACAGAGGAAGTGGCCGGCATGCCCATCATCTCTCCCTCCCCAACACCAGCCGTGGAATGCTAATAACAATGCATCTCTGTCCTACATAAGATTCTGCCTATCTGCCATAGCAACCTAAGAAAGCACTGGGTTAAATTATCGTACTATCTGATGAAGTAGATTGTTCCCTATGCAAGCTAATGGCTCTCTGAACCACTTAGACTGCAAGGAGCCACCCTGCCCTGCCTTCTGCATGATTTCAGACTAACATGGCTAACTATCTCTCTTGGCTAAATTATGAGAGACCTGCAGTATTTTCACTGATAGTGCAATAATTACATAAGGGCTTGAGGAAAAGTGTAACTCTCCAAAGAGGTGACCTTCTTTTGCAGCTAAAGTATTTATTATCTTAGTCCATCTGTTTGTTTGGTGCTTTTGTGAAGCTGCCTGTTGAAATGGTATTGGCAAACTGAAGTGAAAAAGATAAGGCCAGTAATTTTGCCTACCAGGATGTAAAGGAATGAGAACCCCCCCTTTCACAAGTATCTTAGCCAAATCTCCTACTCAGTTAGTAGACACTGTAAAATATGTTGTCTGTTTTACAGGAAGCAGTTCTTACTGTTAATAACTATTGTTGAAATATAATTACAGTGTAGTTCCATAAAAATGTAATATAACAGTTACGCTATCCAATTATACAATTATAATTGCAAATAATTATACAAAACCTCAGGTTTTTTATGGCTATTTCTAACACTGAGCTTATATGCACTATATAAACACCATCTGTAGAAAACACAAGACATTTAACTGTGGTATAAGCATAGACATATAAAAATGTATCATCACTATTTTTAGGGAGTACCCAGTAAACCAGTTACTGTCTGTATCTTCTTCTACCCTGCATTAATTCAAAAACTAACTCCTTGCACCCACATTCCTGCTTCAGTGAATCCATTGCTACTTATCTGCAGCACTCTGTTCCTTGCAAAGTACTTTCTGCAAAAACTCTGCTTCTCTAACTTCCCTTTCACCACGTCTTTCTCCAATATTCAACATTCTTAATGTGCATTCTGGCCCACAACCTCTTTATGTGAAATTATGACTAGGCTCTAGAAGCTGACAGAGTAGTGGTTCCCAAATTTCTTGCAGTGAATAGCTTTTGAGGTGTTTTAGTCGACGGCTGCTAGTTGTGAATACCAAAGTAGGGTCTTTGCCCTCTGCAGAGGCCCCTTCCTAAGTATAAAGTACAAACAATGAAAATGAAAAGCAATAAAAAAGAGACTCTGGGCTCTGAATGCTTCTTGGGGTCAAGCACTAAAACCTCCTTTGATAGCTACACAACCCACACTTGTTCTCCTCAAGAGAATTTGACCTCAAGTAAGGAACTGAACAAAGTGCTTATTTTGTCTACAGTAGACAAATACGCTGTTCTAAAGCAACAAACAAACTTCAGATAAAACACACAGATAAATGGCAAGGCGGGGGAAAAAGCCCTCCCAAAGATGAAGTCTAGGCTGAGAAACCCAATTTGTGCAAATTAAAAAAAGAAAGTATTTCTGATTTCATTTGACTTTGTAGTGTACAGGAGAAGGTTAATCAAACTAAAGCATTATATTTCTCCTGTTATTGATTAACTGAAGCCAAATAACATTATCATTTTACTTAATGCATTTAAATTATGAATATTTTCCCAGATGCTCTGGACAATCAACTTTGCAGATTTCAGTTGAAAATTGCTTATACATGAAAGCAAAAAGAATTGATACAGGGGAATTGAACAATTTGAAAATTTAGCCCAGGGAAATACTGACCCCATTGAAGTTATGGGAGCTGGATCCTTGATTTCAGTGAAGCCAGAATTTCACCCTTTGATTGAATTAACTTGCAACTGATTACAAGATAGGTAATGGTCTGTCTTCCATTGATTTCTGTAGGAAAATGATAAAACCTAAGGTAAGAATTAAATGCTATGTAGATAACCCTAGTACTTCACTCTGGTCCTAGTTGCTATCATTGTCTGATGTGTTCCTTATCCATGCTTTGAATTCCCTAATGGATAGTTTACAAACCACACAGATGAAACCATAGGAGTACATAAACATGCATCAGCTAATTCACCTTAGTTAACTACTTTGAAGATGAAAAGAATTAATTGGGACAAATGCAGCCTTGGTTTAAATCCAAGTACAACTCCATTGGCTATACAAGAACTGAATGTAAGGATTACTGGATTTTTTCACTCTTCTTGTTCAAAGGTGTTTAATTTGTGCAAGACAACTAGCATGCTCTGGACAGATTTTCTGAAGTGAGGGTGAAGGACTGCATTTGTATGGAAAGAAAGAGGGAGGGAGAGAGATTTTCCAAACAGCTATAGTAACCCCAGTATCCTATAACTATACTGTACTATACCCTAAAATAAAGGATTTATTTTTGCCCTACTTGTGTTAGTGAAATGTCTGTGTTTGCTATCAGTGCACTTTGTATTAAAATAAAATCAGAATCTGATATACATTCTGCCAGTCCCATTATGCCCTGATATGCTTTCAGCTATATAAAGTGGTGCATCTTAACTGTGCTAGCCCAAGGCTGTTAGATTTGGAAGAACCTTTGCCCTTGATCATGCCCCTGACCAAAACAGTTATATTGCTAAAAAAGCATATAGGTCAGACTGGTGCAGGTGCTGAAGAAATGAATGTTCTATGTGCTTGGACTGGAGATGTGACACAACACATTTCCTCTCTACTTCATAGAAGAGACAAACATAGTGCTGCATGCATCACAGGCATGCACTATTTCTATATCTGAAAAGCTCCCCTCAGGCAGCATATCTTTTGTTAAAGGTTTTAGCATTTTAAAATAACATTGTCCCATTTTTTCTGTATCCTTTATGTGCATCTATCTACCTTCAGCAGCTTTGTTGACTTCACAAGACAAGTCCTCCCCAGCAGGATTCCATGCTGCTCCACCTTGCAAAAGTAGAAATTCCTTGTCACTTGCAAATATTGGAAAAATTTTCAGGGAAGGTATTGTTATTTTTAAAGTTTTGCTTCATAAGACAACAGCTTGCTTTTCTACCCAGCAGCCTAGGCAAAGGCATCACAATTTGATTTTTCAAAAGGGTTGCAACTGTGCCACTGACTTGTAATGACGTCAAGCTGCGACTTCTATATTTATTGTGCATTTGAACATATGGTTATAACAACAACCTTGGCATTTCAAGCAGTCAAGGCCAAACCATCCCTATTCTACCTCATGGCTTTCAATTTCTTTTAATGGGAAGTCTCTTGGCTCCTTGATATCCTCAGAAGATCAGTCTTATCACAACTGCCATCACTGATTGGCTTCAGGATTCCAAGAAAGCCCTTTAGTCATCCAAGCTGGATGTGGGGGAGCAAGTAAACTAGCATGTGTTAATGACTAGTTGGTGTTGATCAGACAGTAAAATGCTCTCACCCTTTAAAACAGGCAGATGCCCTCTGCATTGTCTTATTGTTAGTAATGTTATTATCACATAAAAGAAACCTTTTATTTAAATTTCACAGGCAAATCAAAAAATCCTGGGGCATCTTGCATTTTGTGTGCGCCCAAATACTGTATCCACTCCATGCCAAAAAAGTTTAGCGCATGTATTTGTTTATTCTCTGGCAGGTTAAACTGCATATTTTTAGTATATTTTGTTAAAATACACTGTGCAATGATCCTATTTGCCTTCCACCTACTTATCTTATTAATGTAGGCTACTACTGAGTATGCATGTTTTTGTGGCAGCAAAACCTGAAGTGTACCAAGAGACTAGAGTGATAGATTACATGTACATGCTGTGTCATATCCAATTAACTCAAATTGACTGTGTACTGCATTATGCTGTTAGTGCATGGAAGATCAATAAATATGGAGAAAATCCAACAAGGCTCTGTCCATTCCCATCCAATTCTAGTAGGTCTGAGACAGATCATGCTACTATGATGTGTATGCTGCTGCTGAAGGGGGCAGGTGGTGCATAGACACCATTCAAACTTGGCCTATTCAATTCAAACTCCTCTAACTCTCCATTCATGCATAGCAAAACACCATCTGGTCCTATTTTGCCTCCAGCAATCACAGCTGACCAAAAACGATAATAACAGCTGTTGCAAAACAAAAGCCAAACAAAGGGGGGAGGGAAAGGTTAGAATGAAGTCCAGTGCTGAAAAATACTCCATGAAGTGAAAAATGGAAAAGGAACCATTCAAATACCCAATCCCCATTGAAAGGAGCCAGCACAAGACTTCTGGTTAAACTTGAGATATTTAGTCCATCTGTCCTGGAAATCTTCAAACCACAATGGTCAGGTGACAATATATAGTTGAAATTATCTGCATAAAGGTATTTAAAGCCTTTGTTCTTGGAGTTGGAAACTAATGACCCTGTGTCAGCTAAAAATTAAACCTCCTTATGTTCTTTCATCATATGTCAGGTTAGGTTAATGTGAAAGGAGAATGTGGTTAACTGGGGTGATAAAGCATCTAAAACCTTGGGAAAAAGGGGATAGTGAAATGGCTGTTAACAATAGGAAGGAAAACATTGTTTAAAAGGTATGATACTTAAATCATACAGACACTACATCTGTCCTATATAAATTGTATATGAAGTGATTTAAATTAGCAGTTATATTTCTGACCTGTAACAGCAAAGTTATTTGCTCAGACCTTAGGAATATGAACATTAACTTGTGAGACTTGAACACAAGATGTTCTGCAATATGCTATTGTGGATTAAGTGAAATATAATTTTGTAACAAGTAGGGGGAAGTTCTAATTTTCCATGATTCAAAAATCTTGACATTTAGAATGTACAGTTCTGCTTGATGATTAATTTTTTTAACTGCAGTAATTAAAACTATTTTTCCTGGAATTGACCATCAGTAGTTCAGCAGCACTTAATCAAATGTGATAAAACCCAGGATTTATGAAATCATTTAATGAGTGTAATAACACCTGCTTCTAACTGCAAATAGTTGAAAACAGACTTCAGTTGTAATTAACTCTTATCACTAGTGACATTTTTCAAACGATACTTCATAGGTCTTCAAAATGACAATTACAGAACTAATACACAATTACTGTCACATGTAGTTTAGCAATTATTTTTGAAGACATTTGTCTAAAGGTTTCAAAATAGACTATAAAATGGTTCCTGTTATGTAATGTTGGTTAAAACTGACACCCAGAAAACTCTTTCACAAATCAGCCTCGGCTTTGACATTTCTAATGCATGCAAACTTTCTCTTATTTGGAATAAACATTCTCCCTCCCAGACATTATTAGATCTCATACTAAGGCTATTACAATCACTGCTCCCTGTCAACTAACGCATATTATGAAAAGCTTCAACTTATACATGATTTTTTTCTGCTCCAAGAAATCTATAAATTTATAATTAGAATCTCTTGCTGTTCAATATTTGTATATAATAAACAGAGAATGGGGAACTATGAAATATTGAAAACTGAATTCATTATTAATAACTCACAACATCTAGTAAATCTTCTCTGAACTACAACTGCAACTTTTTAGGAATCTATATTTTGATTTTTATGGTTCTGCCCTGAGCTGGCAGACATGAACACCACCTCTTAACAGGATTAGGATTCTGCTCAGGCTTGACACTTGCTGTTTTTAATTTTCATTTTATCATAAGCAGTTTAAGATTGTTGCCAGTGGTAATTTGCAATTTTTATCAAGACCTCTTCATTATAGCTTCTGACAGGACAGATGCTGTAATTAATCATGCAAGACAACTGGGGATAGTGGTCATACTGCACTTGTACTGCAGCTAGTGCAGAAAAGAAATTAGAGAAGGAAAAAAAAAAAAAAAGAAAAGGATTTCTCTTCCCTGTCAAGAATTAAAAAGGATAAACAGTACCAGGATCTCAGTTCTATGCTGGAAGAGAAGGATTCCAAACCTGGTGTGCAAAATTGTTTGGGTTTCTTATCTCCATGCATCGTTTGTGCTCGTCTGGTAAAAATACACTACTCAGACAATTAGAGATGGACCAGAGTCATGAAGCTGAGAATTTTCAGAAGTGTGATTTTTATAGATTAGCCAGTTAAATGACCTAAGGCTAAAATTGTACCTGGATCTTTAACTCAACAAAAATCAAGAGGTCTTAGATCCAGAATTTTAGTTTATGACCATCTCAAAATAATCCTATTCAACCACAATTTGTTACTCTGCCTCTTCAGGTAGTTTACAAATATAATATTTTCATTTACAATGAAAATAAAATTAATGCTTTATAATTTGATACACTATTTCCTATATATATTGCCCCTGACAGAAACAGCACAAAAGACATATGCTGTTTTTCCACTTATGAACACAAGAACTTGCACTTACTGTACAAAACCTGAACAAATACTATCAGTCCTTATAAAGTACCTATTTATACAGTATTTCTGACAAACTCAAAATCAAGAAAGGTGAGTACATTTTTTAAAGAAAGTACATTTAAAGCAAACACTTTTTTGTTTGTTGCATTAAACACTTCAGCCCATGAGTTTTACTGAAATGTGTTTATTCTATAGCAAGATAAAAGCATTTATTTTAGATAAGCAAAATACAAACAACTTAATTGCTGCTATCATAACTCATAAAAAAGTATAAAACAGCATAAAAACACAATAAGCAATGTAGCAATTAATAGTTCATGTTACCAGTGTTTACATTAAAGCCTCATTTATGAAAACTTTACAACACATGATATGAAAACTTACAACTTTTAAAGAAAATATTTACAATGATTATTCAGATGTGGAGCTTCTTTTAAATATTCCACTAGTATTACAGCATTTTAAAAACTTGCATTTTTTTAATCTTAGCTTTTGTAATAACAGTTTTATTTAAGTGCATTTCCCTTTTAAAAATACAGTGTATTAAATCTGAAACTCATCACTTAAACACAGAATATAATATTCACATTTGTTTTGTAACGAATTAACATAACAGGGGTAACAGTGTCAATATATATTTTGTTACAAAGCATGGTAGGTTTATTTGGAGAAATCAAAGTGAAAAGATGGGTCAAACATTTACGTTCAGTCACTTGCATTTGTTTTTCTGAAGACATCAAAGAAAAACTTAAAAGCTTTGGCAAAAATCTGTGATTTACGATTTTTTATGACAAAAAATGCCATCAACTACTCATGTCATACAAATATGACTGTATGAAATCCAATCACCATTTTACAGGTAGTTACATCTGTGCTTCAAGGACTTCGTGAGTTCATACCGTCTTAAGTGCATTAATCACTTTTAGAGAAAGAACAATATAATTACTCACTATTATATAATTCTGAAGGCCCATTTTGCAGTCAGAAGGTCCAGGTATTTATTAAGCGATTTGATTCACATATTGTAGGTAAAGCTTAAATAAATTAAAAAAGGCATCACATGAAAAAGAGCACAGGTTTTGTGGGTTGTTTTTTTTGTTTGTTTGTTTGTTTTTTTTTTAAAACAAAATGATTTATAGTCAGCTAAAAGATGATACACAGCTACATTGTAGTTCTTTATTGCCTATCTAATAGACACTTTAGAGAATCATTTGATCTGTTATGCATCCCTGCATAACTACCATCAACAATTTACAGTTTTCAGCCAAATAGTGTGCCCCTCCCCCCTTGATGAATGCAAATCAGTGTAGCAAGAGCATTTATCTTCAGAAAATACTGACCTGTGATAACACTTGAGTCTGTGTCTGGGATTGTATTTGTGACTGATGCTGCTGAGGTGCTGGCTGAGGGCTCCCAATGGCAGGGATGGGAGAAGTTATCTGTGAGGCTACAGGGGAGTGCTGCTGAGGAGAAGGCTGGGACTGGTGTTGCATGTGTTGCATCTGCTGCTGCTGCATCTGTATATGTTGTAACTGCTGTTGCATTTGCTGCTGAAGATGCTGCTGCTGCAAATGTTGCTGCATGTGGTGCTGAAAATGCTGCTGTTGCATTTGCTGTTGGATTTGCTGATGCATTTGGTGCTGATGTAGTTGCTGCTGCTGCATCTGCTGCATCTGCTGCTGCTGTAGCTGTTGTATCTGATGCTGCTGGGTTTGCATTGAGGGGCTTACTTGAGATGAAGATGGTGTTGCCACCATATTTGTTCCCATAGAGCTTATCAATGGGGCTGCAATGTTTGTTGGCATGTTTGGTGCAATGGTAACGGAAGCTACAATCTGATTCATTGGCAGTCTCATGGTTAAAGGTTTTGGAGCGATTGCCCTGGGAAGGGATTGCTGAAGAGTCTGGGGAGATGCAGACACTGTTGCATGCTGAGAAAGAGGAGTATTCAGAATAAGGGAGGAAGACAAGTTAGTGGACGCCAATGTTTGCTGAACGGAACGAATTGTCTGGGCTTCGGCTGATTCTGCAGCTGCCTGTGATTGAGAGAGGGATTCAAGAGCTGTTACTGGTACAAAATAGATCATTTTTATGAGGTTTATAGACGATCACAGTTCCCTTCTTTTATCATATACGGTAATGTAACCGGCTTAACATGAAACGAGAAAGAGGATACATCCTAAGCATTTGTATAATTATCATACTGGTTCATGTAGCAAAAATAAGTTACAGCAGCTTATATTATTTTACTAGAAGCATATCTGATTTCTTCTTTACATTTCTATCATTAAATTAAATCCAATCCATCAGTTAGACAAGTAGGGAGCCTTGCTTTGTGTTACTCAAATCAGTGTAAGGATCCTCTCATTCTTAAAGGGACAAAAAGGGATGTAGTTGATATGGAAAGAAGATTCACAACTTTTAAGGAAGCTGTTTTGTATTGAAAAAAAGATCAGTCAGGATGCAGAAAAGGTCCCTGGGGCTCAAATTCAATGATCCATTTTATTACACCTTATTAATCTGTCATTGTACATGGTCCAGTTCTGGTTCTGACAAGAGGCTAGTGTCCGCCATTGCTAAACTCTTTCACCCGTTATTGAAATAAGTGGGGTTACCTGGGTAGAATTTGGTAGCTTAAAGATAAGAAACTCAGGGATATTGTCACACACTTGGCATATTTGGAGCGAGTGAGTGAGTGAGTGAGTGCACACACACACACACACACACACACACACACACACACACGATCCTATTTCCCTTCCACCTACTTATCCTATGAATGTAGGCTACTACTGAGCATGCATTTTCTTGTAGCAGCTTGGCAATAGAAACAGCATATTAAGGATCTTTGTCTTGAGGACAACATAACATTATATTATATGAACTCTTTCTCCCCCACACACATACACATGCATAATCTTCCAGTTTTTGAGTCTGGGTTTTGTTTCTGCATTTTCCTAGAACACTTAACACCTTCCTATGTGGTACACACATACACAGATGCTCTGGAACTCCACCTTCAACTAAATGCTCTTGAAAGCTGGTTTTCATCAGTTTCTTAAGACATACAGGTATTGTATAGTATAGCATTTAGTAAGACACGGGTATTTTAGTAAGATTGAATATCAGGAACTGATATATATGCTATATAAAAAACAACAAAAAAAACCCTCTACAACAAACCCAAGAAGGCCTATGTAAAAGCTACATCTCACATAGGAACATACAACCTGTCTTTCTTCAGACTGCAAGTTAGTTTTCTTGTCTCTCTTTAACCAGGCTCTGTTATAGCATTCTGTGTGGCTACCTCCTACCTACTAGCTTGTCCATTTCCAGAATGTTTTAAATTCACAATCACACTGAATTCCTGTTCTCTACCTGCAAAAAAATCCTTGTGATTTACCCTCTGCCTACCCTCATCCAATATATTTTGCCTCTTCTTGAATAGTTGCCCCTTGAAAAGTTATGCACAAATAGTGACTCTCTCAAAGCTGGCATATTTCTCTGACCAAACTCTACTTTTATGCAACATAACTATTTTTGCTTCCAAAAAAGGTGAGTTTGTATAGTTACTGTCTGATATTTATTACTGTGATACTAGTGCTGCAAAGTATTTTCGTGCAAAAACAAGCACAGTATGTAGTCAAGCTGTTATACAAAATCTTTGGGGATTATATTAAAGAAACTCTGGGACTCCAGATATACTTTTCAGATGACAAAAATCCCACATTTAAACAACCATTGCTAAAAATTAGTTTACCGTGAAGCTTACCTTGGAAACAAGGCTCGCTCTGTAGGCAGCAAGTGCCTTCAGGTATTCTTTTTTGGCAGCTTCAGTTTTCCTTTTATATACCTATTAAAGACATAATAATTAGCACCAGCTTCAGCTTATATATTCTTTTCACCATAAAATAATTTACCAGAATAGGGCCACATTCACTTACATAAAAAGGAACAAGAGGCACCATTTTGCCTTAGCCTCTACAACACAGACCACAAGTACTCAGATTTATATGATTTTTCTCCCCTTAAAACTCTCAATACACTTGCACTGAAAATGCACTGCCCTGCCCTGCCCCTAGACCTGCAGGTGAATATAGGTTTGTCTGGATTTTTCACCACACTAACTTATGTTTTCCTTTGGTTACCCTGTTATCTCTTATCAGAACAGTGTTTCAAGACTGCTACAAATCATTATAGTTGGGAGCTGGTAGTCAGTAGTTCTGAGTCATAGTTTCTCTCTCCATCCAGTGATTTTTGTGCATACTTTACCTCTCTAGGAGCAAAAACTGTCCTGACAAGAGGTAGAGAGAGACATGGGAAGACTGAAATTTCATGTGCTGATATAGATAAGAATGGAATGAGGTCTCAAAAATCAATCAATGTATTTAAGCAATAAAGATTTTCTTAGGTGTTCTGTGTGAGCACACGTAGAAAAACATCATTTTCTCCAAATGGTGGAGAAAGTGCTCAAAATTAATGTAACCTAGTTCCCAATGCAGTTGACCATAAAAGTCCAACTGACTGATATAGGAAACAATAGCCTTTCATTTCTGTCCATCTGATTTTCAATGTATTGATAACTCACCTTAAAGTTGCCAGCATCAGTAAGAGTAGGCTAAGACCTTCAAAGGAGATCTTATAGTCTGCATCATAAGAAGTCTTTCATATCTTAGCCTAAATAAGTTTTCCAAGTTGAGGAAACTAAGGGGTGATTGGAGATCTCAGAATTGAGAAAATATTTTTAAGACTGGGAGTTTAATTGAATAAAAGAATGAAACTAAAATATCCATCACCAAACCAAGCTATATTGCATATTACCATACTTGTAATGAAAAGAACTTAGACCTCTTTCTTCTTTGCACTGTTCTGCTTAGAATTAAAGGGCCTTTTCTTCCATCACCAGCAAGCATAACTCCCATTAACAACTGATGAGAATTGTGCAAAATTATCAATAGACCAGACCCTCAAGAATCTGTAATTTTCTAAATTCCTGCATAGGAGTTCCATGGGCATGGAAAAGAGAATGTCCCTTAAGCAAGAAGAGCTGATCTCTGAAAATTCAACATTCTGTACTAAATTTTAAAATGAATGATAAATAATATTTCAAACACTAGGTTCTTGTAATGAAGCACAGTGAATTGGCTTCAAAATTTTGGTACCCACGAGCTTTGTTACACAGATTCATGAAGAAGATCAAAGGAAATAGCAAATGCGCCCTTCTTCTGTTATAACTTTTGAATTTAAGGGGGAAAAAAGCTTTCAAATTATTATTATTAAGCAGATGGTCTTAATGGGGTATTGGGTTGCTTTCTCCAAACTGATTCTAAAAATTTAAAAACTTGAAGACAATTATTATGTGAAATAGTATCAAACTTGTATCCTACAATCTGAAGAGTAATAAAACAAGATGTTACTGGGAGGACAGTTGCTCAGCCAATTTAAATCAGTGTAAATTCAGTGCAGCAACACTACACTAGCTGAGGATCTGCTATTTAGTTGGAAAGATTGTTATTTTACTACTTGTAAGACCCTAAAGCATCACTGCAGTCAACAATTTGTTACCTGTTTTTGTTCTTCTCCTAAACTGTCCCACATTGATGCCACTATTTTTGAAACCTCTCCAAACGTAGCATTAGGGTTCTGTCCTTTAATTGCAGCTTGTGTGTCCCTGAAGAATAGGGCATATGCTGACACTGGCTTTTGTGGCTCGTTGGGATCTTTCTTTTTCTTCTTCTTCGGAGTCTTGGGCTTCTTGCCAGAATCTGGAGCAGCTCTTTTCTCTCCAGCAGCCTAAGAAACAACAACAAAGCCCACAGTCTACACAGTATACTATACAGTACTTGAAACACAATTAAGAAGATTTCTGTGTGATAAATTCTCAACAGTTCTGTTAAACAACAAATGAGTAAGATTAATGGATGAGTAACATTTTGAAATCCTGATTGCAACCCTTACTTCTGCAAACTAGAATTTGCTCAGGCATTTAACACCATTGGCTGCTAAGGTCTAAATGTACCAGCAATTACTATTCAATATAAATAAAGGTTGCAGATTCAGTCCCATAAGCATGCCTTTTATGTAATTTCTGTAAAAATTAATACAGGATGTGCTATATACTTGTTACATTCTGTAGCATATGTTTTCTACATAGACAAGATTTTACCAATAGAAACTCAAAAGTAAGAAGGTATGAAACATGACCCGGTTCCTTAGCTAAATCTGTTAACTCATGCTTGGGTCAGGGGTTAGGAATCTTTCCCTCAGGCTACAAAGCAATAGCAACTCTTCAGCTGCTACAGATCTGTTGTGAACACCCACAGCTGCTCCCATCCACATCCACCATGAAGGAATGGTAGCCTCACAGATCCATATAAATCACCAAATGCAGGCCACGGATTCTCCTAAAAAAAAAATCCCCTGATGTTGAGGCACATGAGATTCTTCTGAGAAGCAGTTTCATCGGTCATAGGGAGTACACACCCTGTATTGTTCCTTGTATTTTGTACCGTTTTTTTCCTGTTCTGAGGATAAATGATGACACAAACGGTATAAGATAGAGGAAGGGTTTCCTCTGACTATTTTATTTTACTTTGATTCTTTACGACCCTACAGCGTGCATCTTCCACAATGCAATTCCTACTGATTTCATCAGGAGATCTGCACATAGGACATGCAAGATGGGGCCTCTAAATAAATTTTCACTGTACTACATTTAGTTGATCTGACCAGAACGTCGATTAAAATAGACCCTTTGCTAACAGGTCTATTTTAATCTAAATGGAAATGAACCCCAGGCATATTAAAACTTTCATTTAAAGGGACAGGTCATCTTTTATTTCTAGCAAAATGTATATATTTTTAAATATACAACATCAAGGAATGTTAAAATGTCAAAACTGCTATAAGTAGATGAAGCAAGAGGCTGATCACATCCATAAAGTTTGAAATTTGTTATAAAGGAGTTTTTCCAAACAGGAGATCTTACACACCTTCAGCTCTCCTGTGAAATATGATTTTTCATTTCAACCTAGGAGAAGTTTTATAGTCTTTGCACTCTCCTGTACCTGAAGAAGGCTGTGTGCGCCTGAAAGCTTGCAAAGAAATATTTCCCCCCCCCAAAAAATATCTAGTTGGTCTTATAAAAGATATCACGTCTACCATGAGCTCCAATTCCTTTTGCCTACAGACCAATATGGTTACAACCTGTATCCCTTATAAAGGAGTAGGCATGCATATAGGTACAAAAATCACTGAAGAGATGTGATATACATTTCATAAGCAAGTATCATTTTACTAAGCAAAGAGGTCACCCACAGCATATGAATATTGCCACAAGCAGATTCTCTATTACTGCACTGTTTGCATATTTTACCTGACCACACTGCTGCTGGAAGTCAGTATTATTACTATCACCCATTTAAAACTACGCACAGCTTGCTCACTATAGTATATGCTATAACTTACTCTATTTGATTCATCTGCATCCTCTTCATTTATAGAGCTGGATGGGGAAGGAGTTGCTGATTTACTGGCAGGAGGTGATGGAGAAGTGTGGGGCAAATTAGTGCCTCCTAAATTTAGCCCCAATTGTGTACTTAGCTGAGACTGGTTAATGGTAGTCAGCTGAGTAGGAGGCATAATTCCTGAACGAGCAGCATCAGTCATATGGACAATAGATCTCATGATCAAAGAAGGATCTTGACGATACTGAGAAACTGGTGTGTGATTCTGGTCCTAAAAGGGATGGAAATAATATTTAAAACCAACAATGACAATATAATACTACCAGTAACGCTATTTTAACAGTCTTACTAAATTGACATTGTCAGTTTGAAATGTAGTCAATTTAAAAAGCAAGCTAACCACAAGTTAAACAAGTTAAGCTTTAGATATAACACCTGCCTTGGACTTCCCTTGCTAATTTTTGTGACATTGCAATAGCATTTCCCTATTCTTTAATGTATTTTTCTCTCTCTCATTGCTGTGCAAAGTAGCCAGGCAAACAATAGGGACTGACTGACTGCACAGGAAACACTGAAACTGACTAGACACAAATTGCTGTCAAGTGAATAAAGTAAACAAAATGAAAAAAAATAGAGAAATAAACATTTTTCCTCCACTGACATTCAATTATTCATAGCTGTTACCTTTAACAGTAGTAGGTAAAAAAAAAAATTTAGACTGAAGTGGAATTTTTAAAGGCGTTTTAGTAGAGAATGTTGCCTTGCCCTATATAAACCTGGCACCACAGCATTCAAGTGCATTCAAATAATCCCCTCCTCAAAACTCCCAAGTCTGCAGAAACGAACATAGGTTTAATTAACAACCAAAAGCATGCAAAACTAAACACAGTATGTCTCACTCAGCAAGTTCATTCATCCTGTACTTGAGTCTCCCATACTCATAGATTTGTTTGAGGGTTTTCCCCTCCCTGTCTTTACCATTTCTTGAGGGCAAGGTCTGTGTTCTTCTACAGAACTGTACAATACCCCCTATATTTACAAATAAAGACAGACCCTGACGGTAAAATAAATCTGAATGTGATGATGAATAACTGGGTTTTGTTTTTAAGTGCATACACAAAATCAATACACAGTAAAAGAATATTTTAAAGGGGGGGGGAATAATTTTAGACTGTAGTTGGAGGAAATAAATAGTTCATACACTAATTCAAAAATCTAACTAATCATTGCCCAAACAGAGGGACATGAGAGAAGTAAATTACATTTTGAAAATTCTTTCAGAGTAAATAATCTACAGTATAATTAGTAACAGGTGAGGGCATCCTTAAAGAAATACTGTAACACCTCATGAATCTGCAGTTTGCTGTAGTACTCAGTTTACAGTCTCCCCGGCTCCTCCTCACACCACCCCCTGCTGGATACTGAGCTTTTGAAAGTCTGGCCAGAAGCGTCTCAGTAGGAATTGATAAGTACTAAACCTTTTTTTTTTAAATCTGGACCTTGTTTAGGTGACCAAGTAAGAATCTCCTTAATATTTTTTTCCCCAAATGTGGTTCCTGCTGCACTGCAAGCTGAGTAGTAGAGTCAGGACACTTTAGTGAAAGATCTGTGCTCAGCTCTGCCATCTTTCCATACCTATTTGAAACAGGATTTCACCTAAGCTCTCATCCAGGCCATCCGTTTCCCCTTGCAACACCAAAGAGAACTTGGGGTTTTATTTTCTTTGTGACCCACAGTGACAGCTTCCCTTTTACTGAGTGAATATACACCTATGGGATCAGGCTTTTTGCAAAAGCCAAAGCATACTTTTATCAAGGAGCACAAAGCACCCAGCCATGCCAAGTACTTTCCACTTGTAGCTGTCTCCACAAGTTCTGAATCCAGATCCTATGGGCTAGGTCAGGATCTTAGGACCCCCATGGGCTACCCCAACTTACCCATGCTCTATGAGGTGGTGCCAGCTGGATCCTGGACTTTGTTTTTGTTCTTATTTCTCAAATTCTTTTAATATCTTCCACCCCCAAATAAAGGAACCTAGTACCTTAAGAGATGAATATGTGTAACAAAAAAATGGAGCATTTGATATAGAAATGCTCAAAACAACAGACTTAGTTGCTAAACTGCCTATTTACTTCAGGCCACCTTTCTATGAAATTTACTACTGGCAACTATAGGGTCACTCTGATATAGAATTATACTGGCAGTCGCATCTGGAAGTCATTCAAAGTCTTTCAAAGTCTTTTTTTAAAGGATATCACTTTCTGCATATTAATCCAGTTCTTTTGCTTTAAAGACACTACCTGATTGCATTAAAGAAAAAATTGCTGTTAAAACAAAATTAGAAATAGTCAAAATTGCACAGAACAATTTCTAGAAGGTATTTTTACCTCTAAAGGCTTGATTCCCTCTCTTCTTTGCTGTTACACAAAACAGGCTTTCATGGTCTTTGTACCAAAGTCACAAAATATGAGGACATGAGTTACAAATGATTTACTCTTAAGTCTTGTCATTTTGGTTGAGTCTATGATTTTATTGAAACTAAATTCTCTTGACTTACACTGACCCAGAATCTAATTTTATACACAAGCCTATGAATTCTTAACTGCCCTTCCTTTCGAGACAGTATAAAGCTTGCATGTTTTTTCTACTTCTTTATTATTTCCTTCTTTTTCTATTTCTTTATTACTCCCTCCCTGTTTTTCCTTAATAAAATGTAAGTAAGAACTAGAACTGGAAACTTAGTAATGTTTCCTAACTAGAAACAACTAACTGAAACCAAATTTAAAATATGGTATGTAAAACAAAAAATCTTAATTTCTAAGTTTTTCTTGTATTCTGATTTAGTAACAAATTAGTTCACCCTGTCATGTGACAACCACCCATAATATATTTGCTGCACTTAGATTCAAAACTATACTCACAATCTGTATTTAAAGCAGCATGAATAATGGAGTGTGCATTCCATTTTTATTATCCGAGTATGTCATTGTGAACTGCATGGGAATATTGTACATAACCATGCATGGAGGAGCTCACAGAAAAGAAAGAAGAGCATGTAGTTTTTTATAGTGCTTGGTATATTTGTATGATGGTACAACAGATCCTCAGTATTAATTGTTATGATCTGCCGTCTTGGTATATCCCTTCTAAGCTTGAAAATCAACTTGAAGACACCATTATCCTCATATAAACTTCCGTCAACTAAGGGGCAAACCAGTAGAAATTTTGGGGGCTGATACCAACAGCCGATTTTTAAGGATCGGCCAATACTGATCCGATTTCCCCATACAGCTATACGGCTGCATCCAGCTGGTAAACCTGTTGTGATGGAAAGGGGTGGGGGGCAGATCAATGCCCCCTGCAGTGAGGGAGGGAGCAGGTTTGGGGTAGGGGCAGATGTTGCTCAGCTTGGCAGGGCGGGGTGCGGGACAGAGCTGTGGCTCATCCAGGGGGCATGGGGGGGGAGGGTTCCCACCACTGCACGCACCCCAGGAAAGCACGGGGGAGGGGGTGCCTCCCAGATCTGCGCAGGGTGCAGCTGGCAGGCTGCAGCTGCCAGCTGGAGCCAGGGCAGCGCTAGGCTCTTCTTGGTGGGAGCTGGGCTTGAGGCAGGTGGTGGCAGCACTGGGAAGGGGTTGCAGGGGGGCTTCAGCCACCCCAAATTCACTGTAGCCCCTCCAGCCCAACCCCCCAGTGCCGCCACTGCCCACCCGGCACAGACCGAGCTCTTCCCGGCACGTGTGTGGAGGCAGGGTTTGAGCCGCGGCTGCACCAGGTGGGTGGCAGCGGTGCTGGGAGGAGGGGTTGTGGGGGCTATGGCTAAATTTGGGGTGGCTGCAGTCCCACTCCCAGTGCCACTACCGCCCAACCCGAGCCCAGCCCCTACCAAGAAGAGCCTGGCACTGCCCTGGCTCCAGCCAGCAGCTGCAGCCCACCTGTCCCACGCTGATCCAGGGGACATGTGCCCCCCTTCCCCACCGCATGAGCCATGGCTCCGTCCTGCACCCCACTCCACCCTGCACTGGCTGGGCAGTGCCTGTCCCAGTCCCTGCCCCACTCCCTCCCTCAACACAGGAGATGTTGATTTGTCCCCAACACCCCTTCCGTCCCTCTCCCCTTCCACCACAACATACTTACCAGCTGCATGCAACTCTCCAAGCTGTGCTCCTCACTGCCTGCATGCTCACTGCAGCTGTTCGTATGCACAGGCATTTATCAGCCAAATTATTGGCTGCATCAGGCCAATTTCCAATATAGCCAATTTTCTTTTCTTTATATTCGTACCAATCCAATATCGGACCAATGTATCGGTGCACCTCTACCATCAACATATTTTAACTCAGTAATGTAATTTCTCAAATATTTAAGATATGCTTATTGGCTCAGTAATACTTCCTAAAGAACCACTGTATCACTAATATTTTCCTAATAATAGTATGCATGGAAAAAAGAAAATCAGTAACTGGTAGGCTTATGTGCTATCCTAATTCTGTTAGTACCCAAAACAAAGACAATGGAAACTATTATACCTTATGCAATCAGAACACATCTTTGGAAATACTGTCAAAATATTGAAGAATATCACATATCCATTTTTTGTACAAACTGTGGGTTTCTGTATTACATATATAAGATTTTCCTAATACAACTCAAAACTTTGAGCAGGTTTTCCAAATTATTTAAGAACCTCTTAAGGCAACATGCCAATTTTGAGTGAACCTAGTCTGATTTATGGTTTTGAGTTGAACTATGCAAAACTAAGTGATCATGACCCCAAATCATGCAAAATTCAAACTGAGTATCACCTAGGCTTCTATAGACTAGACTTATATTAACTATCAAATTCAGGGGGTACAAACTGGTGTAAAATAAAAGCCAAAGGCAGACAGATACTGCTAAGTCTTACACAAATCACTATTCTACTTAAACACTTCAAATGTATTTACAGAAGAGATGCTATTATGAGGGAGTCAGTAAGTCCTGTTTCCTGGCATCTTCAAGCACACTGAAGATGAGGTAAGCCAATGCAGGGCACAAAGTATTTTACCTATAAAGCTCTGCTCTGAGACTATTATATTTATTGACATAATTCAGGTGTCAACATTTTTATTCATAGTTCCAGAACCCAGGACCATTATCCTGAGTATGATGCAGAGAAGGTAGAATCTGAGGAATCAAGAGGATCTTCAGCCATTACACTAACAGATTCCTGAACCTATTTTATAACCTACTTTGCAACAATACAGTGCTGCTGACTCCAGTACATGCTCCACAATGAAGATTTAGTAAAAACTATACAGCTTTTCCTTCCCACCTTGCCAGCTTTCTACTGGCAAGACTGAGGTATAGCTACCTTCTACCTGAATTCAAGAAAAGATATGCTAATGAAAAATAAGTTCAAAAAGAAAAATTGTGCTCATCTTTCAAATGTATAGGAAATAAAAAATGTATGCTAAACCCTTAACTCTAATATTTTGAAGCTGCTACAATGAACAAGTCTTGCCATAGGACATCTGATCTTTGCATGGTAGGCCAAAAACACAGCCAAAATAATATTAGATACTAATTTTTCTCAGTAGCCAGTATTATAGTTCTACTGGAGAGCAAGCAAACCAAACATCAAGTAACAAAAACTCTGAAGTTTCTATGTATACACTGTTTGGAAAGTACATCTCAAATGTTACTGAATCTAAGCTAGCCAGAGAAAAATTACTAAGTACCCAAAGGGAAAACTAGCTCAAAATAATTAAACTTATTTGCGTCTTCTGGCATCAGCTCTCTAAATATCCAACAAAAACTTTGTCTGCAATTTAATATTCATTTTAATAGCAAAGGGTAACATTCACCCAGTGCAAAGGGCCAGCAGCAACTTATAGAAATTATTTAATTTCCACTTTCTACTATACGCTGAGGGTGACTTGAGTGCAATGAAGCTTCTGTTGGCCTTCTACAAATATTTCCCCCATAAACATGCAATATTATATATTTTTAAAGTAAAAATTTTAATTTTAGGATCAATTGTGCTAAATAATTCTTCTTTACAATATCATAGGGCAATGCTGACATTTTGACGCTACAAAAAGACATTACTGCCAATGGACACCATCTTGATTAATTTACATAAGCAACACTTCCACTGTGAGTCTTCAGTGAAAGAAAAACAAAGTCAGGACTGAGTCCAAATGACTTTTCATACATAAATATGTAGGAACAGAACCAGCCACTGTTCTATTTCAAGAAAGATGTGGTGGAAGCTCCCACAAAAATAAGTATGTGAAATTGTGTGTGTGTGTGTGTGTGTGTGTGTGTGTGTGTGCGCGCGCGCGCGCGCGTGTTCAAAACTTTGTGGGTACACAAAATATGCCTTGTTTAGAAGGTTGACTAAAAATACCTTGTATTCTCTATTGCCCTTCATATTTGTCACTGTCAACATAATGTAAGCTGATGCAATATACCAACAGATAAATTTAAGTTGAATACACTTCAATATAAAAAGCAAAAACATCAGTTATTCCTGCCAGTAAATTACTCATATTACTTTTGGGCAAGTCAGCATATCGTGGAGGGAAGTCCTCAATGCTCTCTTTCTCCACAACTAAAATACAGATAAAAGAATCCATTAATCAACATTTTATAAGATTTAAGTTTGTCTGTCCATCAAACAAATCATACTAACAGCATGTTTTTATCTGTCACAGATTAAAGCCTTGCTTTATGGAATACAACACAGAGCTCTGCTCAGTACTGCCACCATTCAAGAAGTATTCATGTTTTCAGATATACAGATTAATAAGATACCAATCAAACTGTGGATACTAAAAGTTCTAGTATGAGCAGCACCTCCTGTTCCACAGCTGTGACCCTGTCCCATGCTTCTGGAGAAAATTAAAGTTTACCTAGTCTCATCTCACATTAAAGAACTAAGCTAACAAACAAGCTACTTTCATTCCTAAGGAATTAAGGCTGCAAAATGGATCCAAAAGTTCCTCTGCATGCAGAAGGCTTACACAGGTTCTGCTGTCTGAACATATTTAGACTGCATTGAATCTTGCAAGTTCACTATTCTCCTTTTTATTCAGACAGGCGTGGTATGCTCTCTGATGTGTCAGAGGTCTCAGTGGGCACATACCCACAAGAATGCACATGAATGTGTTTGCCATGCTGCTAAGTCGCAGCGCAGCAGGTTTTTTTGACGCCGGGAAATCCAATGTAAAAAAAAAAAAAATCCCCCCCCCCAAAAAAAAGCAGCACAGCACGGTGCACGTGGTTGCAGTGTGCACCACCCGAAACCAGAGCCTGGCCAGCCAGAGCCATGCTCCAGCTGCTGGCCAGACTCTGCATGCTTGGATCGCTGCTGCTGAAACCCTGGGAGGCCCCCAGGACCTCAGATAAAGCTGCTGGGGCCAGCCGAGGTGTTGGCTACAGCCTCCCCTACCCTACCGAGGTCAATTTGTCGCGTGCCAGAGTGCATGTACAGGGGCATGCCTGGGGACAACTAGCAGAGGCACGTATGCCACTGCTGTTTATCCCTAGGGAAAGGCATATTCCCCACTCGTGGGAATGTGCTCAGCAAATCTAAATAACTTGCCATCATTGTACAACTAAAAGGGACAGAGTTTTATCTCTATTTTAGTTTTCTCCCCCACACACAGATGAAACAACAGGTGGGCCCTGCCTTTTTCTGTTTCAATTATCCCACATATACCCACAAAGTTATACTGTATTATGAAAACAAGCTTATATATGCTTCTACAAACAAAAGAGACATTATGAGGTGTAGCTGTCTCTCTAAAGTCTGGCAGAGTATCTTAGCTCCCTCCCTGGAATTCACAAGTTTCTCTAATTTTCTCTTTGACGATTCTTCAATCAGCTTCATGGACTTTCTTTCATTTCTAAGATGCAGCCATGTGTGTGGTTGTCCCGCTCATGACTCAATTCCTTTATAATCTCCTTTCTGTGGTAAAACCTCTGCTCCCACACAGTTGATGTGCCTGCACACAAATCTCAAGTCTCAAACAGACTACTAAAAAATTGAGAATAATTAAAACTAGAATTTCTTCCACTGACCAAAATTTGGATGTTAAACCCGAAGTTGTCCAGTACGCTAATCACTAGATAAGATGTGAAAGATAATTCCAAAACACTGCCAGTACTACTTCCCACAGGATTCCAAATCAGTCTGTGATGGTAGTGTTGATTAGGGGTGTACGAAACAGGCAGTATTCGATTTGGATATGGACGAATCGGGTAGAGTGATTCGATTCATTGATTCAGATCACTGTCCCGATTCGATTCAGCCAAATCTGAAGATTCAATGCTGATTCAGAGAATCCGCAATTCAGCCACAGACACAGCTTTAAATGTTTTTTCTACATACTTCGAGATACCAGGCACGGCTCGTGAACACTGAGATGGTGGGCCAGATGGAGCGTCCCACAGGAGTGCAGGGGAGCCCCCGCATACTTGGTGGCAGACCCAGAAGTGGACCGGAAGTTTGTGGACTGGAAGTACTTCCAGGTCTGTGCCAAGCATGTGGGGGACCCCACCCCACCAGCTCAGCGATCAGCCACAGGGGCACCGTGGGTGCCCCCCCAGACCCAGGAGGCACCAGTTGTTGAGCTGGGAGGCAGGGGAGGGGGTCCCTCGCATGCTCTGTGGCAGACCCAGAAATGGACAGGGGTGCTCCATCCGCCTCAGCATCTCAGCATTCACGAGCCACCTGGTACCTTGAGGTATGTAGAAAAAACATTTAAAGCTGTGTTTACATCCCAATTATCGAATCTCTCCGAATCAATTCGGAGGGTTCCGAATTGATTCGGAGAGATTAAAGGGTCTCCTGATTTGATTTGGAGATTCAGCTGCCAAATTGGGCTAAATCTCTGCCGAATTAAATCAGTGACTGAAGCTTCACACAGCCCTAGTGTTGATGGCTAGTAGCAGTGCTTTTACCCAGGGCTGAAGGAGCTAAACACAACCCAAGACTACAATGGCATCCCAACATTGGCATCCACTCAAAGATGACTGGGTAGTTTTATCATTCAAGGTCCATCATGAACAAAGTAGAATGAAGCTATGAGAGTGTTCCTGAAAAAAAATGTTTCTGCAAGTGTTGCTAGTGTTGCAGTTAGTTGACCTACAGTCTGGGCTTGCTATTCTTTCTGGACCAGTCTTATTAGGACTTTATGGTCTGTACCCAAAGCCTCCATTTTGCTTTATTATTCCTCCAATTATGAATTCTATCCACATCTCTCATTTTATACTGCTTTGGTAGGGAATTTTAAAGATGGCAAGTTGCCTTTTCCAGTCAAATTACAAAATATTCCATGCATTATGTGGATGCATGTCCTGCTTGCATTTTTGCTCTTCTTCCACAGAACTCAATAAAGATAAGAAGTCAGCTCCACCAATTACGTAAAAAAATATATCCGAGGACTGAGAGCCCCTAGACCACAGGTGGGGCAGTTATTTCAGCTGGAGGGCTGCTTAACAAGGTTGGTGAGCTGTCCAGGGCTGCAAGCATAGTCCCGTCCCTTGACAGGTACCCCTCTCCTGATCATCATCTTGGGACCGTAAGTCCTGTCCCGAACCCCTGACCTTTGCCACTTGAAGTTCTTCCCCTTGTCCCCAGAAGTACTCCTTCTAGGAAGGGGGCTTGCCATCTTGGAACCGAAAAAAAACAAATTATATACTAAAACTCAAATATCTACAGTAACATACTTTAATTTTATTTCAAAAAAATTTTTTGTTCTTATTTGTGCGTGTTTGCATTGTGTATATATGGGGGATTGTATAATAGCTCAAAATGAAGTCTTACTCTTGTATATTGTGCAGGGGTGGAAGGGTGTGGAGGGGGCATGGGTGGGTGGGTATGGGGTTTTTAGGGGGCTGTGGGTGTACGTGTGTTGAGGGCTGTGTATGTAGGGTGTGGGGAGGGTGTATATGTTTGTGGATGTGGGAGGTTTGTGGGGGGGTTGTGGGGATGTGTGGGTGTGTCTGTTGGTGAGTATGGGGTTTGTGGTGGGATGTGGGGTGAATGTGTATGGTGAGGTGTGCATGTAGTGCCCCCCAACAAACAAGTCCCCCCCCACTGTGCACAACCCCTGCTGCCAGCAGCAGGCAGAGTCTCCCTGTGGCATAAGGTCCTGGCAAGCCCCAGGACTGCATGTGGCAGGGCTGCCAGCTCCATTACGCGGAACTCACATGCCTGAGTCCTGTGCAATAAAACTGGCTGTGCAGGTCATGGGGCTTGGCTAGAGCAGTTGGGAGAGTAGCAGAGACAGCCAGACTCCATAGTGCGGAGCTCCCTACCATGCCCCATGACCTGCACGTAGCAGTGAATGGGGCCGGGGCACTGGCCCCATTGCATGGAACTCCTTCCAGAGGCTTCTGTGGAGAACCCAGGAACTGCATGCAAGCCCTGTAGGATAGAGCCAGGTGGACCCTATGCCCCAGCCAGCCCAGGTTCCATACTCCTGCCCTAGGTCCCTGCCAGCCCCGTGCTCCCGCCCAGCTGCCACTTTGCTCCCGCTTGCCCCTACCACCACTTCCCCCTCCCCTGCCTGCTATCGCCCTTCCCCAGCTGTTTCCCTAACCTCCCCCCTGCCTTCCCACCTGCTGCTACCCGGCTCCCTTCACCTGCCCACTACCACTGCCACTCCCCATCCCCCCACTGCTGCTGCTGCCGCCACTTTCTTACCTGCAGGGCCAGGGTCAGGGCCTGCAAGTGAGGGTGGGAGTGCAGTGTGCACCACCCCTGCAGGAGTGAGTGAGGCTTGGCCCCACATGAGCACAGCAGGGGCAGCCTGGGGCCAAGCCAGATACAGTAAATTGGTAGGCACTGGGCCTGTGTGAAGTGGCTACTATTTGCTGTGGATTTGGATTCGGCCAATTTGGGGGAAAGTGATTCAATTTGGTCTTTTGAATCACTGTCTCAAATCAATTTGGCCAAATACGATTCAGAGATTCAGCCAACACCGAATCAGCCAAATCTCTGAATTGGCCCCATCCCCTGCCCGCTCTCCCAGCCCCATCAATGGCTGCCCCACCTAGGCCCAGCACACCACTCTTTAAAAAAAAAAAAGCCCAGCACTCACCAGCTGCTGCCGGGCTGGGGAGTGATCCCTACCGTCTCCCGCTGCCCCATGCTGTGTGGGGGGCTCTGTCACAAGCCCCAACTTGCTGCCCACTCTCCTGGCCCCAGCTCCCCACTCTTTTTTTTTTTTTTTTAAAGAGCTGGGACTGTGGGAGAGTGGTCAGGGGATGGGGGGTCATGACAGAGGGGTTCGGGGGGCTGATGGCAGCCCCCCCCCCCCAGCATAGGGCAGTGGGGGGCAGCCCCCCCCCACCTGGCAGCAGCTGGTGAGTGGGGTTTTTTTTTGTTTTTTTTTTTAAAGAGCCAGGAGCTGGGGCCAGGCAGGGCAGCCACGGGTGGGTGAGATAGGAGGCAGGGTATCAGGCCTGGCAGGGGTCCCCCATGGTCTCCCTCCTCCTCCAGCCCCCCCCTCCACCGTCCCCTACTTACCAGCATGGAGTCTAGTTCCAAATCCCTGCGGCAGCGAGTGGGCAATGCCCGAATCTCTGAATCTTTTCTGAATGGATTCAAAGAGCTTAGAATCGATTAGGACCTTTTCACTGGTCTTCTGATTTGATTTGGATTCGGAGATTCAGCCACTGAATTGGGCCGAATCTTCTCTGAATCAGATCAGCACCCGAAGCTTCGCACAGCCCTAGTAGGTACCCACCTATAGCTGGATGAAATTGCCTGGCAGGTCAGATCTGACCCACAGGCCATATTTTGCCTACCCCTGCCCTAGAGTGTGAACTATATGAAGTCAAGGCTGTCATTTTGTATACATTCATGCTTCACCTATCAAAATAAGGTTTCAAGCTGCTTGACCGCAAGTCAGACCTGCTCCAGTAATACTAAATAGGACTTGTTTTTCCAGATCAGCAGATGAAGTGGGATAACAACTAACTTTCACAACCCTTAATATTTTAGCATCAACAATTTCTGCTCAAAGAGTTATGTCTCAGGCAAATGCTGATAGCCTGGTACATACTGCTACTACTGAGAAAACTAATAGTTAAAGTCTGTGTAGACAAGTGATAATAAATGGAGATTCTCATCTTAATGTTTTCAGCTTCAATTTCCATTTTGATTCAGCAGGTATTTTAAAAAGACAGTCAGGGTTTTCTGTTAGTTGATTTTAGTTAGATTTTAGTTAGTCTTTTAATGTGGCAGGTTCTTTTTCAATCCTGATTTTTTTTAAACTTGTGTCAAAGGGAGAAGAAAAAATCATCTCACAACTCAGTGACCATCTTTACCAAAACATTCCAAATTAAAATATACCATAGGGCATAAGGTACTAGAGAATGACAAGACCTGTTAAAGAATTTAGATCATCACAAAGATGGTACTGGTTATTGCAGTGTATCAAAACACAGTGGCTGTCTGGTGTAGTCACTTTTGTTACCCTAGGTAGAGATAGCTACTGTTTTCTTCTAAAATGTAGCAAGACCAGAAAGTTTTTCTTCTGAACTCTGAACTTAAATCTGAACTCAAAACAGCCTGTCGTTGTGACTGTTTGATAACAATACATTCTGGAACTGCAAATTGCAAAAAAAGCATTAAGGGCATATTCTTGCAAGATACTTGGCACATTTTTGTGCCAAAATTCACACAACTGTCACTGCCTTGGACTCTAAGAGTATTATTTAGTTTTCTGTTAGAGTCAGCCAACTAACAGTTTTTAGTTCTGTGATTAGGTCTCCTGGTATCATAATTCTTGAACAGACAAACTAAACAGCTACCACTTTTGAAGTTTGTGTCACATACAGAACAGACTAATACTGCTATCTTAATCTGAAGTTTGGTGGTGCCTAGTTTCATGATCAAAAAGATCTCTTTTGGCAAGAGATTGTCATAATTTCTACAAGTGAATAATTACTGTCCTCCAAAATTAGTTGTGTTTTTTTAAATTAAGGATGGCAATAAACATGTTCATAACAATAACAAGGTCTTATTTTAATAGAATGTTCCGGGCATTAAACACATTAATGACCCATTAAAAACTGTTTTCTCTTTAGCACATTAAACAACATTGCTATAACAATGTATTAATTGAAAACTTACTCCTGCTCTCTAAACATAAGTGTATAAACTGAATATTAAAAGAGATTATATGGAAGTTTCTTTGTAAAGGAAAATGAAACATATGAATTATAGGTACACAGGAATGCGTGCAGTAAATAACTGCCTAAAAATCAAGCCTTTTGACATTTGAAACTAATTTTTTTAGCTTTAACTTGGTACTCTTTTGTTAATTAATTCACTGAAAAGTTAAAATTAGCAATTTGGGATTCAACACAATAAGATTTAGATCTTTAAGTCAAAGGCACTACTTTTCCTTGTGTTATGTATTCATTGTCTTCCTTAACAGGCTAAAACTTACAATTCAGTTCTTTAAGTCTACATTATCAGTTTTCGATGTATTTAAATGCCTCTTCTCGCTGTCTCAATTATAGCCATCATGATGCATTTGATATTAGACTACCTTACCACATTTAAATTTGTAATGTATTTAAAGATGATCTTATTCTGACAAGATTTCAGGATACCTGTGCAAAATCTTAAATATAATTAGAGTATTGCCACAATTGTAAGACATAAACAGGATCGAATACCCACCAAATTAAAAACATAATTTCTATAATAGTAAGTATAATATTTTGAGCAATAAATGTAAAATTATCAGGGTTTTTTTGTAAAATCTGTACTTTTTTGGATAACAGAGGAAAAAAAGACTGAAGAGAGACAATTATTTTACTGTCCATTTCTTAGATATCAGAAAGAGAATTTCGAAATTCATCAAAGCTAACCTTCTGTTATGTACAACAGGCTAAGCTGAAAAGAATGTTAACAAGTTCAATTTTCATTCAATCAGCACTACTGCTCTCTGAAATGTTTCATTGCAGGAAAGAAATAAAAATAATCTATATGGTAATTATGAGGATGAATCCCCCAGTAACTTTCAGCTACATGAAAGGTCAGTTCTATTCAAGATATTTTATCAGTCCCCTGCACATACTCCTGTCCTGTCATTTTAAATCTGAACAGCATTTTATTTTCCCATTTACAGCTACCTGCAGAATTAAGTACTTAAGCCAAATAAGAAAAAAAAAAAGAAATGTTGAATGCTGGCAAAGGCTATAATAGCATGGAGATAAATCGTTCAGCTGCTCTCTCTCAAGCCTCTGGGGCTGCAGATTTTTCTTCTCCTGGTGCACTGTGGGTATTCAAAACTTGTTCAACATGATTTCATTTCATTTCAGGCACTGCCTGAGAAAACTAAATTACAGAATCAATCATACAGAAGGTCAGAGTGAGACTTCATTACAAGTATTGCATGCTTGCATGAATATCTTTCATTTATGACTGACCCAATATGTCACAATAGCTGTCTAGTAAAAATAATCCACTTTCTGAAATTGATGTACTACTGATGTCAATGCTACTCAGCAGGCTGGGCAGATTATAGAGAGGTGTAAAAAAAGGAACCCTTAGGAGCACAAGTTGTAGTTTTATAGAATTGCCGTATTTTGTAGATTAAAATAATTTTTAGATGATCGTCTAAACAAACATAAAAGCCTTAACAGAAAATGTTCTTGCAAGAATACTGATTTCTACTTATTTATATTAAGGTATATATAAGTATAGTATCTGCAACATGTAAATAAAGGCTACTCTTTGGAATGAAGCAAGCATCAACATACCATTTTTGGTAATTTATTTTTGAATACTAGGATTTTATTTGCATGTTATTAAAATGTGCGTGTTAATCATACTGCACTCCTTTTATCTTGTCTTTTTGTTGCTTCTGTCTGTTTTTAAACGTAATAGCATGCATTTAACCAAGATAAATGTGTCGTGTTTGTTGCCAATAATAATGAAGCTAATCAACAACGTGACAAATTGTCACTCTTTCTATAGTATAACCAACGTGGCCAGATAGGAAATCAGTTCCAGTACATCATAAATTATCTTACTGTTAATAGTATAAGCCTTTGTTAGTCCATCAATACAATCTTTTAAAAACTGCTACAGCACATTTATTCTGGTAATAAACATCTTGCTTGCACACTGGAAGAATTGAAGAATATAAGTAATAATAAATCAAAAATATAATGTAAAGTATTATTTATTATTTTTGTGGCTTTCCTATGGGAAATATCTGAAGAGCTTGCAGAAGTATTATTATGTAGCTAGCCAACTCTGTACCCTAAGGGAGACGGAGGAGAACCTTGACATAACCTATTTTTAACCATGCCTCTGGCGTTTCTGCATTCAAGTTTATAGGTGAACATGTCAGGTAGTACATAGAACAAAGCCAAAGACACACTGTATTAATCATAATTCTGTCCAAGCACATTTTATTTTTTCAACATTTGTGATTTAAAATCGCATGACATTTCTTCAAGGTGAAATTCTACTGGACTTTTCAAGAGAGCAAGTCTATATCTAGCTAAATTAAATATCACCTACAGTAAGCTCTCTAATACTTCAGAAAATGACCAATAAACTTGATAGGGTTCATATTAAATTATTTTAACAGCATGTATTCATTTAATGAAGCTATTTGTTTTTCAATACCTAGAACACTGTCTGCTTTAGTGATTAGCAATAGGCTATTAATAAAGCATTTAAATAAGAGTATTCCAACATCACTGCACAAGAATATTCTGTAAGTATACACGGATATCATAATTATTTTATTGCCCCATCTTTAGTTCTTACAGATATAGTAAATTCAATTGACCATGAAATTAAGTTTCATAGTCAAAATGCCTCCTTTACATTTTTTTATTGCTGCAATAAAATTTTTAGAGCTTCAAGACAAGGTAATTTATGAAATGTCTAATTTAAAGATGAATTCTAATATTGTTAATAAATATTTACCAGTTTAATAAAGTGCACGTTTTCAGTATAAAATGTGATGTACTGTTTTCATTGTCACTTTTTGGAATTTGGCTTAGAAGTAGAAAAGGCATCTGAAAAGCAGATAGAGCAAAAGGCTCTTTTAGAGACCTATGTGGTGACCCTCCATTATGTATTTATTTATTTCTAGATCCTGTAGTGATCGACCATTTATACGTAGGGTTGAAGAGTGATTTAAGTGAAAGGGAGCGGGGGGATGGGGGGGAAAGGGGAAGAAACCTCAACCACTTAAACAAGTGGCAATTGCTCATCCCCTTTCACACAGTAAAACTCACATGGGATGACCCTGAGGGTAACATTAACAATACCCTGGCACAGCTCCTCACTATCAGACTTTGGGGCCCACTGCATATGACCACTCAGGTTGTGCTATCACAGGTTCTCCCAGCACCAGCAGGGGATAGGGATTAGAGTAGAAGTCTGTACAAGAAGTATCAGAAGACTACTGACAGGGGAAGGTCTGTGCTTCTGTAAGCCTCCACCTCAGCCCATACAGAAATGAGTCTGTCATCAATGAAGTTCACAGAAGCACTAATGCAGTGGAGGTGGAAGAGGGTGAGGAAGAGGGCATTCAACCACAGCAGGCTCCTTCCTTCATCTGAAGGGAAGCATCCATTGTCATTACTCATGGCAGAATCAAAACATAGGAAAAATGCAAACTAAAAGCCAAAATCTGCTCATTCAACAATCCAACTGATAGTGCTGACGGGATAATGCCTACATGTACATATGTGACATGTAGCCTAAAATACTGTTTCTCCTGCCTCAAAAGACAGGGTTTGTATTGAATTTACACATATATGAACCCACATACATACAAACATGCAGATGCCTAATTCCTCTATGCACCTAAATGGCATATATGCAGCCACAGATGTGCAGTTTCTGGCACTTAAACAATTTTACCTTGTGGAGAAACAAAATTGTTCTAGGTGTATACCAGCTAGAAGCAAAAAGGACGACAACTTTCTTGTGTTTTAGCCTAGTAATTAGGGTACTAGCCTAAGGAACAGGAGAGCTAAATTCTAGATTTCTGACACCCAGAGGTGAGTTGAACTTGAAACGCTTGCTTCCCAGCAAAGTGCTCTAATGCCCAGATCCTTCTCCAAGAGTCCTCATGAAGTTGGCTGACTGCCTTGGATTTAATATTTATTGGACAAAATGAATAGTTTTAGTTCCTCTCTCAATGAGAGGAAAGACCCAACTAGAACCAAGGATTCCCTCCTTCTAGGGCAGCTTTCATTTTCCCTGGCTTCTTCTCTTTTTCCATACTATACATATTCCTTTCTTTTGCTTTCCCAGTGGCATTAAGATCAAGGTAAGAGCTCCACATTCTGAGGAAACGCTGTAGAAAATGCAAACTAAGATTGTATTACATTATCAATGGGATGGCTATTAGGATTAATGAAGTAACCATTAGGCCTGTGCAAAGCAGCAAATATTCGATTTGGCTTTGGATTCGGCCGATTCGGAGAGACAGTGATTCAATTCAGTGATTCGAATTACTGTCCCAATTCGATTTGGCCAATTCGGATTCAGATACTCGGTTGCCAAACCAAGCCAAATCTCCTCTGAGTCAAACAGGTGGCAGCAGCAGTACTGGAGGCTGGAGTATGGTAGCAGCGAGTGGGGCCCCACCCCTCACCCACTCTCCCAGCCCCACCATAGTGGCACTTTAAAAAAAAAAAAAAAAAAGCCCTGCACTCACCAGTTGCAACAGCAGCTATCGGGGCCTCTGGTGGCTCGTGACAGAGCCCCCCCATGCAGCAGGGGGCAGGAAGGATTGCCCCCCCGTCGTCTGGCACCCACGTGGCAGCTGTCACATCACACAGGTGCAGCGCAGCTTGGCAGGGCCCCACGCACTATCCCAGAGCTGGGGCAGCTCCAGCTGCCACCCGGAGCCCAGCACCGCTCAACCCAAACGGCCCCAACTCCCAGACAGCACAAGGTGACAGGGAGGTTAAGGGAGCCAGCAGGGGATGGAGGTGGGTGGGGGTCCCACCATGTTCCCCTCCCACCTCCTCCAGCCCTACCCCGCTACTTACCGGCACTAAGCCCGGGTCCAGCTCCCTGCAGCAGCAAGTGGGGACTGCCCAAATCTCCAAATCAATTTGGAGGCTTCCATATCCATTCAGAGGCTTCTGATTCAATTCGGACCTTTTAATGGGTCTCCCGATTCAATTTGGATTTGGAGATTCATCCCCCGAATCGAGCCAAATCTCCTCTGAATCAAATAGGCTACCAAAGTTTTGCACAGCCCTAGAAACCATCTCCCTGGCCTACCCATACCACTCTGACAAGCTTCCCAGAAGGCACAGGGCACAAACTATCACAAGTCCCCATTTCCATATAGAAATACAAGAAATGTTATAATAGGTCAGATCATGGCTCCATCTAGCCCAGTATCCTATATCTAATGGTGGTAGATAGTGGATGCTAAGAAAAAGAGAATTAACAAATGGACTCTCTAAATACTGCTCCTACTTCTCTCCTACTACAGCTTTCACTATTTTCATATACAAAAAGCAGTGAATATGCACACTGATCCCCACAGGACAATTAAACCCTGCATTCCCAAGCACAATGACAAAGCTAAAAACAAACTTAAATGACTGCTTTTAAAGATTTACCCTCTGGGATGCACAGAGTAGGGAAATACCTCTTTTATTACTAGTATACTGCATATTTGCTTTTTTCCCCACTTTTTCATCGTTCCCAGCATTATGTTTGAAAATCATCCTTCATTACTCTCAAGCTAGTGGCCACATAGGGCATTTATACACATACCTTTTCATGCTACGACACAGATTAATCAAGTCTGTTCCACATGCGAGCTGATGCGCACTGCGCTGTGTCGCATGCAGTTGTATAAGCGGCGAAATGTGCATTAGCGTGCAGAAAATGGCAGCAGTGCGCTTTTGAACTAAAACACCGTCAATGTGTTTTAGTTCAAAAGCACACCGCTGCCATTTTTGCAGCGCTGATGCACATTTCACCATTTATACAAATGCATGCTCCGCAGCACAGGGCACTTTAGCGTATGTACAAATGCCCATATACATCTGCTGTTTTGCACCATTCTGAAGGAGCAGCTGCTCCCTGCTGGCTCCCTAGACTGGGGATCCCTGGTCTGGGAAGTGGTAGGGAGCTTTGCCCTGCTACTCTAATCTACCTGAGAGCAAGTGAAAGTGGGCCGCTGTAGGCTGAATGCTTGTACTGCTCCCTTTCCATCTCTCAGAGTGATTTCTAGAGGTGGAAATTTCTGAAAAAATTTCCAATGCTAGAAATGAACACCTGGTTCAAAGCTAGTCATTTATCTGGCACTTGAAATACATACAAGTGGTTCCCTTAAAAATCTATAGCTTACCCTAACCAACACAATACTATCTCCTAGTCCTGAACTGGGTGTCACTTTCAGAATAAATTGTATCCTCAAAGTGTTTGACTCATGAACTTCCCCAGCAATTATTGGTACAAAATGTCCTCACTTTCAAAGCCCAGTCCTAAAATGCAAATTGTTACATTCCCAGTATTACTAGGGTACTTACTGCAAGAGATCTGTTTACATGCAGCAAACAACATTTTGTTTATTAATAAGATATCTTACTCTTCTAAATCCACCAATAGCTACCCTTAAATATTTGTCAGTTGCCTTAGGGAACTAAATAATGGTATCTCATTATTTGCGGTGTAATATTGAGGTACTTGCCATCACATATAGACAGAAATAACATTAGCTACTATTGGCAAGTGTTAAGGCTGACCACATAATATTAAATCTTAATGCCATTTTCAGAAATCAATGAATATACATTTATTACAAAATATGCCTTCCTTTGTTTTGACCCATGTTTTAAGCACTGAAGGATACAAAGAAGCATGCCTACCATATGTAATCCATTGGTGTGGACTACACCATCTTGTTCCACAAGATTTCGAGATATTGTAATAGAAGGAAGATCCAAGCTCTGTGGAGGAAACTGGGGTGTAAATTCATTTCCTTGTGCAGACAACTGTTCACCTAGTCCCTGAAATGGCAACAAGATGTCTGCCATTCCCAGTGTGGGGTCTGACTCAGGAGGGGGTGTAATTGGTGGAATCTCAAACTCTTCATCACCAAGGCTTGGAGTATGGAATGTCTGCTAACAGAAAAGAAAACAAGGAGAGTAAAGTACACCACTCCAGATAGTTTTGGCCTTGCAATGCAAAATAATTCTCTACATTCTGTATTATTTAGATCTTAAATTAAAATACTGTAAGTAATTTTTTACAAGTTTCATATACCAAAGGGCTTTGTGGATCATTCTGATTAAAGATTTAAGTCTCATTATCATATGGTTTTAATGGAGTATCAGTATTAACAGTTTTTTAATGTGTACTTAATTAGCAACATCTGTCTTTGTTGTTAGTCTGAACATCAGCTACATTGGATTTGGCCGTATAACAAATTGCCACTTTATTGATATGTTAGTGAAACAGCACAAACAGCTTACATTAGTCGCATGCTTCATAAAATACTGACAATTTTGTAGCATATACACAACATTAATTCAATACTACACATTGCTCATCTTTTGTTTCTTTTTTTTTTTTAAACTAATAATATCAAATCATATGTATCTGGTTTTGATATCTTTTGTATTCCATCCATGAAATATACTGACTCTTTACATAAGGGTTATTATTTAGAGGACTGATATTTACAGCAGTGATGGTGATTACAGTAGCATCCAATGTTTTCTGAAGCAAGCCAGCTTTGTTTGAACAGTAGGTTTGTTATGAAGTAAACACCTGTTAAGATGCCTTGAGCAGAACACTTACTGCCAGTTATCTTCAGGGTTTGTGCCTGTGTTTGTAAGCGTCTGTCTAAGATAATCTTTATTCAAGTACAGTCTGTATCTGGCTTCAACACTGCTGACTTTAGTTGGAAAACAAATGAACTATGCTTATTCAAATTTCTCATGAGCTAAATGAACTTTCATATATTATTTCAGGTCCGCTGCAACTTAATAATGGAAAGTCAGTGATTGAAATTAGGGCATTTTAAATGTACCCAAATCAGGACTGTCTTGATCAGACAGGGCAGTTGGCAATCTTAAAATAGGCACTCTGTCTTGCTTTGGACATGCAACACTGCTCTGGGATTTGTTTGTATTAGTTCAAAATTCCAGTTGAGGGTGGGGGGGAACTGTTTTATGTATTATTTATGTTGTTTGAAAGAGTGACTTAATGCCAGTTAATTTAAAAATGATATGTTCATTGAAAGATCTCATTAACTGCTGTAAACTGTCATCCTTCAAACCGTTAATGATGATATAAATTAATAACTGCTCGAGAGAAAATGGAAACTGAAACACAAGAAAAACCTTTGCTTGCATATAGAACCTGTCAGCTGTCATTATTGGTCTCACACCAGAAATGATGAGGTCCCCGCCTGCTACAGTCTGCATGAGTACAATGAAAGTGAACTGAGACTCTTGTGGTCTCACTTGATACAAAATACTGCAACTTAATTCTAGCTTTGAAAGCTAGTCCTGCATTAGGGAGACATTTGACTTTCATTGCTGTATTACAAAAGGTGTAAATTTTCTTACTGTGGAACCCTGAGTTCACAAACACAAAGGATGGATTGGTGATGAGAAGTGGTTGGCTAATGAACATAACCCTATGGCTGCATTTGCAGTTATTTTGGCACTAATGTGGTCTAGTAACAGATGCAACTGTAATTTGTGACTCATTTGCTACCCCATTACTGCTTAATGAAATCTAACATATCACATTAACAATACGGATAAACACTCATTCTTGATATGTGGCATTTGGCTGTTTTCATTACCACTGTAATTAACACTTGAAATATTATTTCAATAAATATTTAAGGTGCTTTAAAAATGGGTCATGGTAATCATGACACAGAGACCGAAAACATAAAGCAAACATGTAGATTATGAACCTGAAGGTGGTTCTGGTGATTACATTGTTAGGATATAATTTACAGGACTTAAATGGTCTTCTAGTTCTGCAGTGCCCCTGGCCCAAATCCTCTCATTTAAATACAAAAGCAAATAATTAAATATAGGCCAAAATTTAAATACAAAGCCAAATAAATACAAAATCACTTAAATACATAACCAAATAATTAAATATTTCATTCCAACATTAGGTTCACACAATAATGCAAATATTAACACTTGATCATATTATTTTTTTTCAAGTAATATTCAGTAAAATCAATATTATTATTCTAGCTCTCAAAGTCTCTTTAAGAGTCATATTTTTAAGATGGTGGTAATTATAAGAATGTGACTTCCTTCCCCATCCAAAAGAGTAAATCTGGTAGAGATGTATAAATATAACAGTTGTGTAATACTTATTTTTTTTCAAGAAACAGTCTTAATGATATAGTGTCTCTCTCACTTGTAATAATTTATAGTCATAAGTAAATTGATGAATACTTTAACATTTTTAAAACATGAAAATACATCTCACAGTATAATTGCTCCAATAAGTATAGCTTTAAACACAATGTATAAATGATCCAAGAACGAGGACAAAATATATGTAATCGAAAGAGGAAATAATGTCCTTTAGTGAAGACGTCTTAATCCATATCACTGGGCTATTCAGATTGTAGAAAGGGACTGAATAGTATGAAATTTGGTATTGCAGAAAGATGCTGTTGTGACCAAGATGGTATAACATTTATGGGTTTATCATATTTTTTAGAAGTTATTAACTTTTCAATATTTCTCTCTTGCATGTTTTTTTTTAAGTGTGGGTGCATGGTTAAATGCCATCTGTACTGAAATGTTCAAAACATTTGTTCCTTTTGATAAAAATGCAAATCTGGAGAACTGTTGTATCAACATATAACAGCCAATGTCTGACACGGTGAATTATCACAGCTGGAATTAAATTGTCTCTGAACAGCTGCTGGCAGCAGAGCTTTCATCAATGTTTGATTCAAATGTAGGAAAGAAATTCTACAGAATGAAACATCATGTTGTCATTACAGATGGGGTTTGTGTTCATTATCACAAATAACACTGGAGACAGTGCCAAACAATATTCCCTTATCTAAGCAATCTTGTTGGGTAAAAGAGATGGTGGCTGTTATAAAAAAACAATTAATAAAATGCTACTTTTAATTCTAACCTTTATATTTATTGTAAACTATTTTTAACTGAAGATTTTTTTTTAACCATTACAAGAACATTCATGACAATCACCACCTTCAATGTCCAAACGCAAGGCTATTCATTTTTTTAACCTTTCCTTGAGCTTGAAAAATTATTTATGACACACATCTTATTCACATATTTAGTACTGCTTACTACTCATTCCAGTTCTCTCTCCTTGTCTATATTCACACATCCACATTTTATTAGGCAATATATCTGCAATTTTTATACCTCCACCCTTTCGTTTTCCAGGGATGCCCAAAAAGCAGCTCCATCCATAGCTGATATCAATACCAGAGCACTGATATTCTATAAATTGGCTGTCAGAAGGTGTTATAAAAGCTACTATAGGAGCACAATGGTTGACACACCCTTTCCCTGCTGCCACCTTTCAAAGAAAGAGGCCGTATGTACCACATCTTTGCCCCAGTCAGCCTTTATCATTCAGCCCCAAGGCTTGTTCCTAAACCTGTCCAATCCCTAGTTGAAAATCTATTCCTAATTCCCACAACACAAACACTGCAGATGTATAGATGTAGAAAAAAATTCAGTTTTTTCGTATATGAGTGAAGAATCCAAATTAAAATGTTTGTATCTATGATCAAAATTAGCCCATTAGCTACTAATGAATAGTACTAGGCTTGCTTTCAGATTGTATACCTACTGTGCCTTTTATTTCTTTCCTTCTGTTTATAATTTTTTTCATACATAAAGCAGATTTGTTTCTATTGACATGCTATGTAAGTAACAGCCTTATGGACAGCTAAATTGACTAGTAATGGAGAGCTGTCAGGTTATTTTCTTTCTCATTAAAGTCTTTATTTTGTGCTCCATAAAACACACACAAATTCAGCACTTCACTCTTCATCCGTTGAAAGTCTGTTAAATTATCAAAGCAAGCAGCAGAATATGACCATAGATAAAAAGAAAAACATCTACCTCATTTGCAGTAAGAAACGCATTATTCGCCTCCGCCATGTTCATGTAGTTGTTATTGTTCCCAAACTAAAAGAAAAATAGATATTGGGATTTTAATCAGTGCCATGATAAGCCTTTATGATTATATGGTCAAAACACGCTTTATCCTATCAACTACCTAGAAAAATACTGCAACCCCCAGCACAGTCACCTCTACCAAGCTCTTTGAAAGGCACTTCACGGGTCCATTTCTAAAACAGGTAATAATTCAACCCCACACTATTATATTTTTTTCAAAGACTTTCCCACCCACTTACAAGGTCCTGTGGGGAGCCATGACCAAGTGAATTCTTAGTAGTGCGATTCAAATTACAGATGGGCTAAAAAAAAAGAAAGGGCAAGGAAACCTGCCAACTTTTTTCAGTCTACCATTATCATCTCATCTCTTCTTCACCACAAAAAATAAAAAATATTTGCTCATGTCTCATTCCAGTGAAGTCTCCCACTGCCAGTGAGGCCTGAAATGTCAGGAGATTGGGTTGGAGACCAGGATTATTGCAGAGATGCTGGATCTCTAACAAACAGCAGGAAATTAACCAAAATTGAAGTGGGAGCAACAGACCATCTCACTGGGTGCATCTACTAACCTAATGCACAATAAAGCATCACCGTCTACACATGTGCAGCAATTACTGTGCAGTATATTAGTCTAATGCTCCCTTTTCTACTCCCTGTACTGCATGTGTAGACACTGACCGGGAGGAAATTGCTCCCAGTCAGCCTAGGCAACAGGGGGCCACAGGGGACAGAGAGAGCTGTCTTGGCTCAGTAAGAGGTACCTGCCAGCCACATGGAGATTGGGACCCATCCTGAGCTCCACGGGGCTGGGTGAGCTGTCCTGGCTACCTGGCACCTGCCTCCCAGCCAGGACAGCTCACTTCCCCACTGCCACGCCCTCCCTACTCAGGGCTGCTGCAGGGGAGCAGAGCAGGGCAGGAGCAGCCCTGAACGGGACTGCTACTGTCAGGCTCAATTTGCACCCGATGAGAGCGCATGTGTAGACACGCGCTGGGGACCACTTTAATGAGTCTGAATTTTCTGCACAGAAAATTCAGACGTGTTAATTGCATGTGTATATGTGCCCACTGAGGGGCAACTTTTCACACATGTGAATAAATCAGAGGATACTCATAGA
>NW_005842076.1:2135804-2142231 GCF_000455745.1 Alligator sinensis
AAAACCCTCTCCTCCAAACTCTTGATGTTATTTAACTGAGTTACAGAAACATTCAGAGACCAGTATGGAAAAGAAGATACTGCCAGCATTTGGCTAATTAGTAATTTGTGTCCACAGCTCCCTTAAATGGCATTAGTCAGATGTTTGTAGGAAAAACAGGTAGACTAGGAACTATCTTTACACATATTCCCACTGCACAGGGGTGTTTAATAAGCTCTGCTTTTGAAGAATAGATACCTTTGGTATAGTTGTGTTGCCAGATGAAACATTAAGCCACATAAATCATGTTTCTGATTTATTATCAGGCAAGCTGTTATTGTGAAAAGTATAATAAAGGGTAGCAAATAAGGTAGAAGTCCCTGTGCCACACTTATGGCCATATCCATGTTCATTAGTGTTCTTGTAAACTTAAATATTTAATACCTAACACAGCTTTGTGGGCAAGAATTAAAAAAGAGAGATTGTTGAAATCTCTGAACACCACATTAATTTTTCATTCATTGTCATTAAAATCTCCAGCTCACACCACTATCATTAAGGTTGCATCTGCATTTCTCCCTAAACTCCTATTTTCCAAGTTTTATAACTCAAATATAAATCTGTTTGGTGCTATTGCTTGTCTCAGAAAATGCTGGGTGCATTTTATTTGGAAATCTTTAAAGGGCATTTTTATTTAAAAAAAAAAAAAAAAAAAAAAAAAAAAGGAATTTGTATACCTACTGTGCCTTTTATTTCTTTCCTTCTGTTTATAATTTTTTTCATACATAAAGCAGATTTGTTTCTATTGACATGCTATGTAAGTAACAGCCTTATGGACAGCTAAATTGACTAGTAATGGAGAGCTGTCAGGTTATTTTCTTTCTCATTAAAGTCTTTATTTTGTGCTCCATAAAACACACACAAATTCAGCACTTCACTCTTCATCCGTTGAAAGTCTGTTAAATTATCAAAGCAAGCAGCAGAATATGACCATAGATAAAAAGAAAAACATCTACCTCATTTGCAGTAAGAAACGCATTATTCGCCTCCGCCATGTTCATGTAGTTGTTATTGTTCCCAAACTAAAAGAAAAATAGATATTGGGATTTTAATCAGTGCCATGATAAGCCTTTATGATTATATGGTCAAAACACGCTTTATCCTATCAACTACCTAGAAAAATACTGCAACCCCCAGCACAGTCACCTCTACCAAGCTCTTTGAAAGGCACTTCACGGGTCCATTTCTAAAACAGGTAATAATTCAACCCCACACTATTATATTTTTTTCAAAGACTTTCCCACCCACTTACAAGGTCCTGTGGGGAGCCATGACCAAGTGAATTCTTAGTAGTGCGATTCAAATTACAGATGGGCTAAAAAAAAAGAAAGGGCAAGGAAACCTGCCAACTTTTTTCAGTCTACCATTATCATCTCATCTCTTCTTCACCACAAAAAATAAAAAATATTTGCTCATGTCTCATTCCAGTGAAGTCTCCCACTGCCAGTGAGGCCTGAAATGTCAGGAGATTGGGTTGGAGACCAGGATTATTGCAGAGATGCTGGATCTCTAACAAACAGCAGGAAATTAACCAAAATTGAAGTGGGAGCAACAGACCATCTCACTGGGTGCATCTACTAACCTAATGCACAATAAAGCATCACCGTCTACACATGTGCAGCAATTACTGTGCAGTATATTAGTCTAATGCTCCCTTTTCTACTCCCTGTACTGCATGTGTAGACACTGACCGGGAGGAAATTGCTCCCAGTCAGCCTAGGCAACAGGGGGCCACAGGGGACAGAGAGAGCTGTCTTGGCTCAGTAAGAGGTACCTGCCAGCCACATGGAGATTGGGACCCATCCTGAGCTCCACGGGGCTGGGTGAGCTGTCCTGGCTACCTGGCACCTGCCTCCCAGCCAGGACAGCTCACTTCCCCACTGCCACGCCCTCCCTACTCAGGGCTGCTGCAGGGGAGCAGAGCAGGGCAGGAGCAGCCCTGAACGGGACTGCTACTGTCAGGCTCAATTTGCACCCGATGAGAGCGCATGTGTAGACACGCGCTGGGGACCACTTTAATGAGTCTGAATTTTCTGCACAGAAAATTCAGACGTGTTAATTGCATGTGTATATGTGCCCACTGAGGGGCAACTTTTCACACATGTGAATAAATCAGAGGATACTCATAGACATTTCTTTCCCTAAAACCCTCTCCTCCAAACTCTTGATGTTATTTAACTGAGTTACAGAAACATTCAGAGACCAGTATGGAAAAGAAGATACTGCCAGCATTTGGCTAATTAGTAATTTGTGTCCACAGCTCCCTTAAATGGCATTAGTCAGATGTTTGTAGGAAAAACAGGTAGACTAGGAACTATCTTTACACATATTCCCACTGCACAGGGGTGTTTAATAAGCTCTGCTTTTGAAGAATAGATACCTTTGGTATAGTTGTGTTGCCAGATGAAACATTAAGCCACATAAATCATGTTTCTGATTTATTATCAGGCAAGCTGTTATTGTGAAAAGTATAATAAAGGGTAGCAAATAAGGTAGAAGTCCCTGTGCCACACTTATGGCCATATCCATGTTCATTAGTGTTCTTGTAAACTTAAATATTTAATACCTAACACAGCTTTGTGGGCAAGAATTAAAAAAGAGAGATTGTTGAAATCTCTGAACACCACATTAATTTTTCATTCATTGTCATTAAAATCTCCAGCTCACACCACTATCATTAAGGTTGCATCTGCATTTCTCCCTAAACTCCTATTTTCCAAGTTTTATAACTCAAATATAAATCTGTTTGGTGCTATTGCTTGTCTCAGAAAATGCTGGGTGCATTTTATTTGGAAATCTTTAAAGGGCATTTTTATTTAAAAAAAAAAAAAAAAAAAAAAAAACAAGGTATTTTTCTACTGTATGCAGCTCTACAATGTATGAGGATGGGGCATCACACATTTTCAGAGTTACCCCCACATTTTTTTCCTTTTGAAGGGAGCATCATGCAGGGTTGCCAGAAATAGATAAATCCCTGCTTAGAGGGAAGTTCCATTCCACCCCAACTTTGCCCAGGCTTCCCACTTGCAAGTCCTGGGGAAGAAGAAATTTCAGGCCACATGTTGCAGCACCAGAGAACAGAAGTGTGACGGAAGAGTAGCTTTTTCAAAGAAGGATTAATTTCCCTGAGAGTCTCAAGAACCTGTACCTCTAAAATCAATGATGGGATTGGAAGACAGGTCAGAGGAAAGAAGATAGGAATTAACACATGGTTCTTGTAACTGAGTGCCTTTGTTTTGCTTTCACCAGACACTGGATCAGGGCCCTCCTTGCATGTGGAAGAAAAAAAGCAGCAGAAAGAATGAGGGGAAACTGGGGAAAGAGGGATGAAAACATAATATCTTCAATTTGAAGTATTACAAGGTTGGGTTCCTACTCCCCCCAACATATGACATTAGAGCGTGTATGTAAAAACAGAATACAATGAAAAATTTAGTCTATAATATAGTGTAAGCAAAACTTCTGTTTACTTCATACATGTATTATCTCGTAACTGTATGTATATGTATGGCTAGAGGTGATATAGATGTAACATTCACTCAGGGGTTTAGTTCTAATGTCAGCTACAACACATTCACAGAATTTTTTTTCCAGGCAAGATTGTGTGTGGATTTTAGCGCACAGACTTAGTACTCATGCACAGCAGTCAGATTGACATGATAGATTTTCTCATGTCAGTGAGCCGAGAACTAAGAAGGATTTACATGAAAAACTCTAATGGCTCCAAAGGAGCTGTTCTCCTCTATGATAATAAAAAGTCGCTTTTTCAAATAATACCTACATGTAGAAATGTACAATAGACCAGAATGGCTCTAATAGAATATACTGGGTAAATATGTGGGTCCAAATTCAACCCTGCTATCAATTAACATAATGGCCCTGAGGTTGCACCTGCTCTCAGTGGGGCTGGATTTGGCTGCATGTGCTTAAAAAATTGTATATTGTCTTGCTCTTCATATCAGTCTACACATCAGTCTACAGAAGCTGATTGCCAAAACATTTTTTCTCCATTTTATGTTGTTAAATTAAAACAAAAGGAAAATCACAGATTGAAAATTATTTCTAAGTGTCATTGAGACTGTAGAAGCAAACAACGAAACATGCACAATCGAAGTGAAGGTTGCAACAGAATCGTTAATTTGCTGTTATTGTGCTAGAGTATTTCAGCTTCTTTTATACATCACTTCAGGCACTCGGCAGCCCCTGTCGTATTTCAGCTTTTGTCAGTGTGTATCACAACTTTAACATTATTTAAATGTAATTTTTAGTCTATGAATTAGAAATCCATTTAAAACAAACAACTCGTTATCAGTGAATATTTTTAAGATTAAACTTACTTATCATCTAATAGTACCTACAACAAAGGAAAATAAAATGGTTATTATCTTAAGGACCTAAACAATTCAAAAAACAAATTAAGCTTAGAGTGAAATAAGAACTGGGTTAGAAATCCTCTTCTGAACAGTTAGTATGCGAATGTAATTACTGAAGAAACTACAGCTAATCAGCTGTGAATTGTATCCATTAATTAGTATTTGCCCTGGAGAGATGAGAAAAATCAGTAACAATGTTAACACTGCAATGCACTGATGAGTACTGAAACACAGGGCCCTCAGCATTTAGTCAAGCAGGTGGCTCCAATGGTCCAAGTAATTTAAAAAGCTCTCACCTGAAGTGCAGAACTGGAATTACAAAGCACTTCTTGCATATCTTTATATCTATATAAGGCTATAATTAATGGCTTTTAATTTAGAAACACTTTGTGATCAGCTGGGAACAGTTATAAATCATTCTAAATAGAACAAGGTGTTCTATTCTATTTTAGTAAAATATTTAATTTGAGAAAAATGTTTTGTGTGACATGATTCTTTCGGAAGTCAACACTTTTCTCAATTAATTTCTGGAGACCATTTACCTAACTACTAACAAATATCAGGGAAGAGTGGCACATGCATGCACATACCCATACCCACACTTGAGAACCAGTGTACTAATTACGAGCGAAAGCCTGCCACTGGATTTACAGTATGGACCCCTAATGACTTCATCTGCTGGTCTAGAGGTGCATCTAACACAACTACGTAGCTCCTATAACTTGCTGTTCATGCTGGTCTACATGGTGCATTTTACAAATTACTTAGTAATAGTAGCAAGGTTGTAACAGTCATGTTAAATATGCAAGAAACAGGATGTTTAGTAATAACTTTTACTGAACTAACTATATAGTTTTAAGACATGTCAGACAAGCCTTGGGGCACAAAAAACTCTTCCCCAAGTCAGAAGTAATGATCAGCAATACTTTATACCGTACTGTTCCTTTAACAGGAAGATCTCAAAGCAGCCTACAGCTACTAATGAAAACACATATCTTAGTTCCCTGCAGCAGTATACAATGTTACCTCAATGATACATGACGGGAAATACTCTATTTTACTAGACTTGCCTCACCTGATAAAAGTCAATGGGAATTTTCCTACTTCAACTGAGTCAGGATTTCACCCTGAAATTTAGCTTTTAGGGACAATGACTAAAATCTGTTCGTCTGTCAGCATCTGTTCTGGACAATAAGAAGTTTCTTAGAGTCCCCACTATTAACGTAATCCAAAACAGCCGAGTCATTTCTATTGGGTATTTCAATACAGGCAGTCCTCGGACTTGCGACAACTGGTTCCTGAAAACCCCGTCTTAAGTCGAAACATTATAACTCGGAAACAATTTTCCCATAGGAGCAATGTTCTAAATGGCGGATTGGTTTCTTTACAACGCTGGATACAGCTGCGTTCAGCTGATAAGTCTGTTGTGGTGGAAGGGGAGGGAGAAGAGGCCCTTGCGGTGAGGGAGAAAGTGGGGCCGGGGCCGGGGCAAGCACTGCCCAACGGAGGAAGGGCGGGCATGGGATGAATCCACTCCGGGGAGTGCAGAGAGGGAGGGGGGGCAGCTCCCACTCTTGTGTGGTGGCTATCCAGGAGCTGCTTATCTGGTGGCTCATCCGGCAGCTCCCGCTGCTGCTCCTGCCACTTTTCCAGGAGGGCACAAGGGATGTGTGCCCCGGACCTGCACCGGGCAGGGAGGGCGGGGCTGGGGCTAAACTGAGCTGCGCTCTGGGCTGGTGGCGGCAGTGGTGCTTGGAGTGGGGGCTATGGTGGTCTATGGCAAATTTTCGAGTGGCTGCAGCCCCCTGAGTGCAGCCCGTCCCACCCCAATCTGGGGGCATATGCCCCCTCCCCTATGCCCTCAAGCTGCTTGTCCCACCAGGGTGGGGCCAGAACAGGACAGAGCTGGCACGGGCTTATCCGGGGCAGGGGGGGGCACAGGGAGATGGGGCAGCTGCTGGGCACCACTCGCCTGGAGTCAGCATAGTGGCTCCATCCCACACCCACCCAGCCCC
>NW_005842076.1:2142247-2152976 GCF_000455745.1 Alligator sinensis
ATAGCTCCCACTCCCAGCACTGCCGCCACCCACCTGCAGCCCAGCCCAGTGCGGCCCCAGCCCCATCCACCCCGCCTTGTGGAGATCCAGGGGCACACGCCCTGCCCATGCCTTCCCAGAGAAGTGGGACGAGCAGCGGTGGGAGCTGCTGGATAAGCTGCCAGACAAGCGGCTCCCAGTTGACCGGCGCACAGCAGCGGGAGCTGCACCACCTTCCCCCTCTCCCCCCACGGCCCCCAGATGAGCTGCAGCTACATCCTGCACCTGCCCTGACCTGCAGTGCTTGCCCTTGCCCCTGCCCCTATCCCAGCTCCACTCCCTCCCTCACTGCGGAGGGCCTTGATCTGCGCCCCTTCACCCCTTCTTTTCCCCTCCCCGTCCACCACAATAGACTTACCAGCTGAACACAGCTGTATTCAGCATCATAAAATCAAAACCCACGTTAGAATATCGAAACAGTGTCAATTTATAAACATCCTAAGTGCCGTTCGTCATAACTCAAAATGTCATAAGTCGAGGACTGCCTGTAGAGTGCCACCAAACATCTAACTTCAACCTTCTCAGGTTCAAGGCACCTCTGGACAGACTTGAAGCACCCCTTGGAAAATGCTAGCTAAATTTTCACTCTTCTTTTGCCAAGAGAAAAATTAAAGAGCAGTTTTCCTATTGCAAAGAACTCAGAAAGTCCACAACTATGGATTTCTGTTTGAAATCTCTGGGTTTATCTTATGAATCATGTTTGTAAACCTAATGGTGTTAACATGGTGTGGCACCCGATGGCACCCTTGAAAAAATCTCAAGACAACCTGGGTGAGAAACACTGAACTTGCCTACACTTTACATTTAAGATAATCTTTCCATGTAAAGTTAAGTTTCTTCTGACCTGCCACACATCCTAATGGTTTAAATGAAATCAATCCAATGATCAGGCTTTAAATAATGTGCAGCTCCACCTCCTTTTTAAACATTTATCCTTTCTTTTCCAATATTCTCAAGCTCAGCTCACAAGTTATGAGCCAACACCCACAGATATAATGGCACTGGTTTAAAATTAGTAATTTAAAAACAAGAATAATAGCGCTTATTTGGTTCCCTTCTTGTTTGTTTGTTTTGGGGGGGTTGGGTTTTTTTTGTTTTTTACTTTTCTGGCATGCTTACCTTTTGGGTATTGCAAGCATAAAACTAGAAACTTTCTTGTTCAAATGAAAGCTGAGACTCATGAATTCACATGAATCCAGTTGCAAGGACATCACAATCCAACTGTATGTTAACAGTACTTCCAGAAACACCTCACAGATGACTGGTTGTATTTGGGCTATTGTACAGGTTGTGACTGTATGAGCAAAAGCCACTTCAAGAAAGACTTAAGCTGTCACCTATAAACAATTTCATATACTATGTCTAAAAACAGGACAGTACTTGCATAGTTGTATCACTATATCTCAAATCTGAATGCATAAAATATATGATAAAGAATAATTCACTTAAAAATAATAGAGGGATTGTTAGATGATTAACTACAGATGAGATGAGAAAGAAGCTTAGATATATAGGGTAAAATCTTGGCCCCATTAAAGATAATGGGAGTTTTGCCACTGACTTTAATGAGGGCAGGATTTTACTCCAAATAATAGATAATTGTTATGAAATGCAACCTATTCCATCTTTAGAAATACCAAGCTAGAGTACAAATCTTATTTGGAAAATACGTGGGTTCCATTATCATGAAATGAGCAGATTGAGAGATGCAAGAATAATCTAAATTTAGAAAAATGGGTAAAATTTCAAGAGTTCTCAAGGATATAGCAGTATGCATTCCTTTTTAACACTGCAGCTTCTATGATATACACAAAATCATAGTAATTTTACCTTCAACAATAAAAACATTATTCACAACATTTATAGTCCTTAATTTCTCTTGTTATTAACTAGACTAATAAAGTGATCACTAGAAACAAAAAACAAAAGGAAGAGCTACTGTTCCAACAAAGAACAAAAACAAATCTTAGTGATGATAATAAGCATCATGGAAGTATCATAAAGGGAAAACCACACAAAGTTTGTCAAGACAATGAGTAGAGCATTGATATCATATTAACAGAATATACCATGAGTTGGAACAAGACACATCTCTCCTGCTTGGAAAGTAAAACCTGTAATTCTGTACTTAAAGTTCTGTAAATTTGAGGAAGATGTGCCTTAAGTCTGTAATATAACAAACTTTCTGTATCCATGGAATTCTGATTTAAGTATGAAACCAGAACTAGTACCGTCATAATTATTATAATGTAATAGTAATTTACAGCTTTTGCTAAAACAATGCAATAGAAATTAACGATAAAATTATATATAATAAAACAGGTCTATAGTTTACAATTTATAATTTTTGCTAAAATGAAAGTAAATTAAGTAAATGAAACAGCTGACAATAAAATAAAACATGGGGATTATATTTGATTTTGGCCCTTAGTCTTTGTACATGTAAAGCAAATACACTTAGGGAGTACAGGGCAGGATCCAAGTCATAATTTTTGAAAATAAAGATTGAAAATAAATCTGTAAGGCTAAATATTTAATGGTTTCTTGGAGTGACCTCTTTAGGCCAAATCCTCATTGGGTTAATGAGTAAGTGACAAGACTGTGCCCTACTATCAATGAATGACTTGTGCAAATGATGACCATTTCGTAGGTGCAGGTATTCTTCTGCATTTACAATTTAATTAAACACCTAAGTTGCATTATCTGTATTCCTTACTTATTTCTTTTGAAAAAAATAACTCGGCCGATTGCATTTGCTGGCCCTCTGAATCTCAGGAATGTTGTCACAAACCATATTTTGAACATCTGACCATTAATTAAATTGTTTTATGTCAACAGACATAGGTATCTCCTACAGAAAAATATCTGCTTGCACAAATGTATATTACTATGGCAAAACTCTTAGGTCTATCTTCATTTTTGAAAATTAATTCCTGAGAGGTTATACTATCCTTATGAGTAAAAAGAAAGATAATGATCCCAAAAGATGTAATTATAGACCAGAACTAAATTACTTTGCAGGTCTAAATACTGTATCTTAATAATTCCACCCGAGAACATCTTCACTGCGTTTGGGCAGATTTGATTTTGCTGCCTGACCAATAATTACAGCTCTGGCAAATACAATGTCTGATAAGGACATCAATTAAGAATGAGCATTGTGTTATTTAAAAAAAAAAAATCATCATGTTCACAGCCTGTCTGATTGAATGAAATGCCAAATTAAATTAATGGAGATTGCTAAGTCTAGCTAGCTGGTGGGGAGCCATGCAGAAAGTGGGACAGCATAGACAATAAATTGTCTGTAATTAAAAGATGAGAAGCTGGACTAATGCTACTTCAGCCTGATTACGTCAAACAACACAGGATACTGTAAAATTCTGGCAACAAAATGGGGGAATGGGAACAGGTTTTGATCAACTAGCATTATCTATGAACACGTGTCCTAATCAAAGGTATTAAACTCTACAGAAAACAATGAACTAAATATTATTTGTTCCTATTTTAAGGGGCAATTAACTGTCTCAGTTAATTTAACAGTAACACAAACTAATATAGCACCACTTGCCCTCCATCCATCTAATTTTCTAAGTAAAGCTTTCATTTTAGGCATGGCAGCATCCTAACTGCCATGGATCACGTATTGTAGCAGCACTGTACACTGAAAAAGTAAGTACCCACTGCCAGTTAAATACTTAAGTAATTAAATACTACAGTTAAATACTGAAAATAATTGTATTTTATTTTAGCAGAATAATTCAGCTATTAGTATCACGGTATTAGGCTAAATTAACTCCACCTACATTAGCACAGTTACTTGGAATTTACAATGTTATAGAAAATTAAGTCCAATTCCTGTCCAGATTCCTATCCATTTTTTAAAAATTCCTGAATATCAAACAAAGTCAATCCATCTCAAGAGTGAATCTTAAATGGTGTCCTAGATTTTGCAGCTATTCAAGATCCCTGAAATCGCTGTACATCTGAAAAAATATAACAGTGTGTAAATTAAAGTAATACATTGGGTTATGAGTGTAACAATTAGACCAGCCATAGTAATTCAACAGGGAGTTTCAGGATGGAAGACTTATTGGTTTTATTACAGATGAAGGATTTGATCGTACTTTCTCAATTTTTAAAACCTATACAGCACAGTTTACCTTCAGAGATCAGAGATCCAATAAGGTACCATGCAACAGTGTTAGTTTTAACTCTGTGAGACATATTATCACCTGTTATAAGTAAAAAAATAAGCAAGTACCATGTTTCACAGTATATGTTTTGAAGCCCAATTTTTAACTCTTAAAATTCAACCTCAACTTATACACTGTATCAAGGCCTGCAGGCCTTGCCATTATTATGGAGACCCTGCTTGGCTGGCCACTGAGCTCGGCACTCAGCTGGCGAAGTCCTATCCCCTGCAATCACATTTGTGGAGATGCCACTCAGCCAGGTGCTGAGCCTTGTCTCATCCCCTGCGATCGGTACTGCTCAGCTGGTGGGGCCTCATCCCCTGCGAGTGCATGATGGAGATGGCACTTAGCTGAGTGCCAAGCATCAAGCCCAGTCCCATCCCCTGCGAGTGGCACTGGGCTCGGTGCTTGGCTGGTGTGACCCATGCAGCGCTGATCTCCAGGGACGGGGTCAGGCTCAGTGCCTGGCCGAGAAGTGTCTCCATAGTGTGCTCACCGGGGATGGGCTCTGTCAGCCAAGCACCACTTGCAGGGAACAGGGCCAGGCTTGGCACTTGGCTGGCGCAGCCCAGGCAGCACCACTTGCAGAGGATAGGGCCGGGTTCAGGACTCGACTGGCATGGCCCCAAACCCTGTGAGAGGTGCTTCCTGGCCCGCCCAGCTGAACACCAAGCCCAGCCCTGGCCCCGGCAAGTAGTACTGTGACACGTGTCGACCCCCTGGGGGCCTGGCCCACAGTGAGGGCGCACAGGTGCTAGTATAGGTCGACCCCATATTTCTGAGCCAAAAAGTTAGGAATTATGTAGATGCAATGTATAAGTCAATCTAACTTTTTGGATCAAAAAAATGGAGTTGACTGCTACACTGCAACAACCTGTCCCATATGAAATATAGTAGGTTAATTTCCTATTTGCATCTGCTCACCAAGTTCCAATGGGAGTCTTCAAAGAACCTTGTGAAAGTTTACAGTTCGTACCAAGTGCTGGTCTTTCAGTTTTTGTCCAAGAGATGTTCATTCCATGCCTCAAATTCAAAGTTTCCCACATGTGGGTTTTTCTCAGGTACATCTTCAACTTAACTCCTCAACTGGTCCAAAATCAGAAGCCACTTAAAGTTTTGATATTGAATTCAATAGGACACGTGTTTCACCTCAGATTATGTAACCTGCAGCTACAATTATGTCAGTGATCTGCACCAAGCTGATGAGACACCTCCTGCCCTCCCAGCAGCAGTGATGGGCACAACCCCACACTGCCACCTCCCCCGGTGCTGCTAGGTGGACCAGGGGTGCTTCATCAGGGTGGCACAGGGCTCCCAGCAGCAAGGAGCTTCCCTGCCCTGCCCTGCCCTGGTTTTCCTGACCATGCTGGGTCCTACCAACTGGGCCACATTCTTCTCTGTTAAAATGAAAAATCTGCGTTTTTCTTGCTCAAAAGGGAAAATCCATGTTTTTTCCATTTTCCCTTAGGAAACAGAAAACCTGGATCCCTGGTGATCTGCAACCAATTCAACAATAAATAAATCATGTTATCTTCTTCTCAATTCCAGCCAAACTCTTTAATCTGAAATCTTTCTTCAGTGAATTTCATGTCCAAAAGCAAGGACTGAATGATATTTTGCCAAATATGATACCGTTATAGTTTGGGGAACAGTAATGAGAAGAATGTTTAGTGGTCTTAAATAATAGCTACTTTCACATCCTGTAAGAAGTGCATAGTCTATAAAACTCACTATATTCAATGCGTAACTTCATGAAAATACACATATTACTGTTCTATTTGGTTCACATTGGGAGTAGCACTCTATAGGGCAGGATTTTTTTAAATGGTATTTGGATGCCTTAAAAACCTTAATGGTATTTAGACACCTATGCGCTATTATGGTTCCAAATTTATTAAACGTTATTTCTTGAATGTCATAAAATACATTTGATTTATTATAAAGGCGACCTAAAAATTCTCTTAGATAGATATGCTAAGTGTTCACAGAACTTTTATTTGCTATCTAGTATGTCTGTACTCAGTCACTAATGCACCATTCTTTTGCACTAGTTTTCCCTAATGACTTCAAGAATGATAAAGTTGTAAAATGGTATAATAGATGATCAGGTAGCGTGCATCTGCTTGTCAGAAGGTCTACATCGGTACACAAACACATCATTTTCTAGCTTATGTTTTCTCCTTTGGGGGGGCTAATACAAATATTATACTTAGCTAATCTAAGGTCTCTATGTTTCATGTAAAAATGAGCTCAACAAGATCTACAGAAGTTACCATCAAAGAATTCTTCTGTACAAGAACTATCATCACACCCTGTTGTTGCCTGAGGCTTAAAACACTTTCAAGAGACCTAATGCTGATACACACACACACACACACACACACACACACACACACAAAATCAGACAGAGCAGAAGCCACTATTGCTATTACAATTCATTTTTAAACATATATGAAAATTTGAGAAACATGGGTTCTCTTATGATTTTAATACTTTATTCATGTTAACCTATTTTCATTTTCAGAGATTTTGCAATGATGGGTTATGAAGCTATTTTAATGATGGCTCTCATGAACACATACCCGTCTCTTTCAATCAGCATGATGATGTAAACATATACATCAAGAATGAAAGTATATACAAGTAGAGCTAATTTGAAGAAAGCCTTTACTCATGGCAAAATATCTTCTTTATTTACATTCTTCTGTGATTTTAGGCTTGCCTGGATGCCATAAGGAAAAGAGTTTACCACATGGGAAACCTTATAGCTTTAATGTGTTCTCTGCATTTTATCTATAAAGTTTGTTTACCTAACTAGAAGGAAATAGCTCACAAGAGACAAGATCCTGTTTCTGATGAAGTTGAGGAGCAGAAGGCAGCTAAATTACATTCTTCTCTGTACCCACTCAAGAGCTTAAGAAAGGAGAGGACCCAATTGTTCCTTTTGCACAGAAACATTTACTTCCCCAACCTCTGAGGTTAGTCTTGGTCAAGGTTTTTCAGCCCCACAGAATATGGATGCTTTGTAAATTTTGCAGACTACTACTACTACAGGCAAGAAATCCAAATGCATCTCTCCAGATCTAACTCTCAGATTGCCTGTTCCTTCATTTTGTTCTGTGGGGAGTTCTCCGTGTCTAGGAAGACCAATGCAAATCGGTGTGAAGTCAATGGTAATCTTTCAATGGATTTTAATGGGAGCTGGATCTATTCTAAAGGCTGTAAAGCTTTACTGTATTTATCTACTCCCCTTGCGGCTGTGCCATGCAGGAGATCTGTGTTGCCTCCAGATTTTCCATCTAATATGTGCTAGATCCTGAAAAAATTCTCAAACTTCTATTTCCTCTTGCCCTTGATACAATAAGCTCAGTTACCCTAGTCCCCCCACTCCCATACAGGCCAGGAAAAACATACATTTTTGCCAGAATGGTAGATTTTTAATTGCACTGACTCGGACTCATAAATCAGTGTTTAAAAATGAAATAAAAATATAGAATCAACTTTATCATATGAACATTTGGGGTTTGACTTTCATCCTGAAAGCTTTCATTTCAGATAATCAAGGTGTTAATCAAATCTACCTCTCATATTTATTTTATATAAGCAGTCTAAGCATTGAATGAAAGTATTTCTTAACATAATATCAGCATTTTATTCTAGAAACCCAAGAAATAGTTTTATACCACTACATTTAAGATAACCGTAACAATTTCTCACATGAATTTAAAGTGATATGATTATACTGCAATTGGTCTATAAGTAGCTTTTCTTAGAATCTTATATCAAATTTCACTCACTTCAGCAAAAACTGTAAATTCCATTCTGGACTGCAATTCAACTCTACTACACAGTAGCAAATTATATCAAGTTTTAAATGTAAAATTGATAGAGAGAGGGTGAAGCAGATGTAGACATTTTATAATAATCATAATGGAAGATTAGTAGAGATACTTCTCAAGCTAAATATAGTACACGAGTGCAATATTAAATATCTCAGTTCTTAGTCACAATCACTATAATTTTTTTTTCCTTTATCTTTTCTCTAAAATGGAACATTTTCCGTTATAGCAAGAATTGGTCGGTATCAAATGCAAAATAGTATGTTCTATTTAACTTTTTGTATTGCATATCAATTTTATTTCTGTATAAAAACCTGCAGCTAGTAACAGTACTACTGCCATGTGACTGTCAGCACTAGAACCCTCATCTGTCAGGAGCATGCTTGACAGAGAGAGCCGCAGATTAAGACCATCAACCAGACTTTGATGCAGAATTGCCCCAAGCAAAACTGGTTTGAGGGAATAGAAAACCTTTTCATCAAGCTCACCAACACTCTTACAATCTTCTTTCCTGGAATTTGGGAAATCGTTTCTCCCTTATAATTATTCACTGTTCATGTATAGTGACCTACTTAATTCCCAATGGGAGCCAGTGGTCCTTGCTGCCAGGAGGGGAAGGCACCAGTTGGTGCGATGGCACGAAGGGTGGTAAAGATGGCGGCTGTCCCTCCTTCCCCTGCTGGGTCTTCTCCACCAATCAGGGCTGAGGGGCGGGGCCACCATGAAATGCCTGCAAAAATCGGCTCTGCATCCCACAAGCAAACCACAAAAAACCCTTTGTCTTGCTGCAATTTATGTTGGCCCCTATTTATGAATGCACTTTCCACATATTCAATTATGATTCCCCTGCTTCAAGGAACTCATAATTTAAGGACAGACCTACAGACAGACAGGATATAAAGTGCCATGTCTTTCCTAGTTCACTATAGTTAGCAGGGGACAAAATAAGTCTTTAAGTAATTTTAAAGGTACAAGAAGTTAAAGAAGCAGCTGTTCAAGTTGCTGATCAATGCGCAAGCAAGATTGGGAACTTTGCCAGAGTGAAAAGACTCTGAAATATTACAATTTAAATGGTAATTAATTTGTCTTATTTGCTACTACTCATTTCAACATAGAGAAAGAAGGACAGCTTTAGTAAACAATGACCAAAGTATATAGCTAAGAGTATTTAATCCTTATGGATAGGATATTTTCTTATCACGATTCATAAAAGCAACATTATTCTTATTAGGATTTTTGGTCCAAGGTTCAGATAAGAAAATGGGTATTCCCAAACACAGAACCTCCCCACTTAGCCAAACCTCTACATGAGGCTTGGGCCTATTCTTAGTTTTTTGGGTTTTTTTTCTTAAAAAAGGAAACACACATAAACAGGCCTCACCTCACTAATTCCTCTTCCTTTTTGCTTCTTTATTTTGTACCAGCCTTATGCCTGTGGCTTGCCTTCAGCCATTCACAGTGATGTGTACACTACTATGATGGCAACACTTGAATATTTCCACATTCCCAGAAATTTTTCAGGTAGCATTAAAAATACTGGAAACGTATAAAAGGAAAATTAAAGGAACTAACAAGTAAGCCTTTTAATAGACCCCACCAGCCACAAAGGAAACTTTATAGTGAACTTTTGGTTCCTTTCTCAATAAAATCTGAGTCTACAGTTAATACTGTACATATAGTTCCTAGTCCCTCTTTGAAAAGGAGATATAATTATACAATTAAATGAAGAAAATGGTGAACTATACCATCTTATTTTTATAAATATAATTGCCCAAAGATAATGAGTAAAAGGAGTTTCTCTACCTAAAATACTATCATCCTAATAGCAATAAGGAGGCTTAGACCAGATAAATGAATGCTGGTAGGCCTCGCAATGATAGGCCTGTGCATTTATGCATTTATTTCTACTTTCCACTGTTTGTGGGTGTAACAGGAAGCCTAAGGTTCCTGTCACTTTAAGGGTTAAAGGGCAGCCAGGAGAGCCTCCAGATGGGAAGGCTACTCATTTTAAACTGCCAGAGAGCAGGTCCCCAGGGATTTACCTGATATTAATATCTACAAGCTTTCATATCATTGGGGACTTACAATAAGCTAGAGCCCTGCATGGGGGACAAGATACTATGGCAACAATGACCAGCACCAGTAAGCTACCCTGGTGTTAAGCCAGTAGGTTAAATCAGGAAGCACCTGCAGCCAACCCAGGGAGTCTCCTGACCGGAAGAGGACAGGACCTTGGAGGCATATAAACCCAAGTCTTGAGCCAGGGCAGGTAGTCTGGCCCTGGAGACTAGAGGGAAAGATCTATGCTGTGAGACAGCTGTTGCCAGATGACTAATTGAGAAACCACCAAGAGAGAACAACAAGCGAGGAACTGAGGGCTGGTAGGGAACAGAAACACTGAGTGAATAGAGATTTTTAGTAGCCAGCTCTTGGGCTTAGATATAAGTTGCAACCAATGTGCTTATGTTGTGTTTGAGTTTGAACTGGCAATTTGGGTCGGAACTACCTGGGTGAGAGTAGGTTCCAGCAGTACCTGATCAGGCGTGTTTCTTCTGAGCTTTGCCAGGGGCTAGGAGCTCATGGCCCAGAAGCAGCTTGGGTTAACCAGGCTGGTAGCCGAGAGCAAGGCTGAAACCTAACCCAGGCAAGCCAGAAAGG
>NW_005842076.1:2153007-2183580 GCF_000455745.1 Alligator sinensis
AGTACCCTGAGCAGGGCAGACAGCATCCAGCACAGGGTGGAGACAGGTCCAAGGGCAGGATGAGAACCAGGGCCAGGAACCTGAAGCCTGAGAGGGGCAAGAACCAGGGCCAGGGGCCCAAAGCCCAGGAAAGGCACAGACTAATAAGCACGTAGAGGCCTGAATCATGAGAGAGGAGATTTGGGGATCAATCCCTACTGATATGAAAGATAGGCAACACCTGCAAGGTATGGGCATGGCTGTAGAGGAAGTCAGAGGCCATGAATAGCCCATAAGGCAACAGGTCCCTGAGGGGACCTACATGACATGGGAGGTGATTAGACTGAGATCAGCAGTGTCCTGGAGGGATCTGCTGCCAGGAAGATAAACCAAGGCTTATTCTAAGACCCTTTTGGAGCCTCCCTTTCCAAACCTGTTTGGCCACCGGGGGGGGTCAACAGCCACCCCTGGGGAGTGGTCTTACTACAGTGAAGCTATTGGCCGAGTTGCAATTCAAGTAGTAATTATGACAGTACACAGAACCACCTTATTTTAAAATTTCAAACACTGATTTCATCTCTAATATTCCAAATTACTTGACACTAAAACCAAGGCAAAACTACAAGTACATTGTGTGATTTCTCTCCCCACACACAATTTTCAGTTGTTCTCTGCCCCCTATTATTCATGTGTGGCAATGGTGGTCTGTGAAATAAGTCCTTCCAGTCATCGCAGTTTCCTTCTACTAGCAAGTGCTATTTTGATACTGGTTTAATCCAAGGATCAATGTATATCAGTCCCGGACTTTGAACCAATAAAGTTCCACTCCTGGAAATACAGAAATATTCAAGTGTATGTCAGGACAAGAGTAAAAGTGGAGAGAACTCCTGGGAAGAAAAAGGTAACTCTCTTGTACTTATCCCAGGAAAGTGGAGGGTTGCTCCTGGCGCACATGGCAGCAAGCAGCATTTCCGGAGCGAGTACTCACTCCAGACTGGCCTTGGCCCCAGTGAGAAGCAGCCAGAAGAGCCCAGCATTAGAAAAATAGACGCCAGGGAACTACTCTTCCAACACTGATCTGCTAATAGTGGAGCAGGACCGAAGTGCCGGGACGAAGCCAAAGGTGATTAGAGGACCTTTGTCGGAGAAGTACCACTGCAGGAGCTTGGAGTGGCAAGAGCGGGGTCAGGCAAGAGCCCATCTCTCAAAAGTAGCTGAAGAATAGGAGATAGGGAAAAGCCAGTGGAATCAGCCCTCTTGGAGGGTGGGACAGCTAATTGGAGCCAGAGAGGATGGTATTTGATATTGTTTTTTTCTCCCTTTCCTCTTTGATTTCGTTATTACTAACCTCGACCTCAGCTGAGGGCATTTTTTCTCTTTTCGGTATATGATTGAATTTGCCAGTTTGCCCCAAGTGGGGCCAGCTGCTGGGCTGCGGAATGGACTCCTTAAGCCCTGTGGGGCTAAGGTTTGAACAGACCTGTCCGGGAAAGAAGTCAACCCCAGAAATTATCTTGTTCTTGGGTTTGTTTGTTTTTGTCCAACAACTTAGGTGTGGTAAGGTTGGGGTGCAAAGAAAGGAGGAGCCCTATAAATTCGTCTGGCTAGGTGGTTTCTTTTTTTTTTTTTCTCCCTGGTTTCTTTTTTAAAAAAACCTCCTCATCATAATAATCAGTTCACTGGAAGACAGGGAAGATGTCAACGCACAGGGGACCCTATAGCGCCTACAACTAACAGTGTCCTTGGATTTAACTACACAATCTTTATAGGGAAACAGTAGTTACCGAGTATACAATGTGGTGTACTGTTACCACAGAAACGTTAGTAATCAACTATTATGTAATTAACTAACAAATTTAAACAGGTAATTCACATGATCTCTAATCTAAGGGGTTTTGAAGGAGCCTATTAGTTTGGTAGCCAAGCACCAAACAAAATTAAGCTAAAATATAGTGAAATGTTAGAGCCTCATTACACGTTACACTAGCACATGCTATATTTAGTTCATAGTAAGCATTAATGTGCAACTGTTCAGAAAACTCTCAACAATCTAAATATAGGAGTATAGTACCACAGCAGAGTCTTGAACTAGCTCCAGGGCCAAGACTGAAAATCAGTCTCAGCCCTGGGATCTCACAGACTTTGGCGGGGTGCAGGGGCTGGGTGTGACACCTGCACCCAGCCCCCATACCACACAGGAACCAGTTCAAGACTCCTGTGTGGTGTAGGGACTGGGAATGACTCCTGTGCAATGCCAGTGTCATTCCCAACCTCCACATTGTGCTGGATCTTTAAACCATCAATGTTCCAGTGTGAGGTAGTGGAAGCCCAAAAAAGCAGCTGATTTTCAGGCTCCCAACCTCCTTACTATACCAAAGCCTTGAGCTGGCAAAGTTCCAGTATGCTAGGAGTGGGGAGGGGGCTGGAGCCTAGCAAACAGCTTGCTGGCTCATGTCTCTGCTGCAGTAAGGCGGTTAGGAGCCCAAACAGCTTTTTCTGGCTTCCCAACCCATCACACTGGAGTCTCCTGATTGTATTGCCTCCATGGACCAGTCCAACACATGTTAAATAAAATAATCTGAAGATACTCCTCACTACTACATTATGATGGCAATTAGCATGTGCTTCACTACTTGAATGATCAGACACTAGCATTGTAAGTGCAGTTAGCATGTCTTAAGTGTAACGTGTAACAAAGCCCTTATTTCACTCCATTCCCCAAAGTACAACGTGCGTGTATGTGCACTGAACTTTTTGGGTGTGGGCAGTTTTATAAGATTCTGGGTGCCATTCTTAGGAGATCCTTTTTTTGAACAGCATATCTTTCATTTAGGCATGAAAGATGCAAGACATGGGCAGCAGGTTATCTTGTGGCAATGTGCTTTATAGTTGAGATTCCTACCCCTTGAGGATATTCTGTCACCATATCATTTGCAATGTCCTCCTGGCCTTCCACATGGCAGGTGAGCAAAGAGTTGAGTGTTCTACTTCAAGTAAAAGCCAATCGGAATTAGCTTTGGTCTGAAGTCAAAAAATAACTGCACCAGCCAAGGACTGCATTCAGTTTGTGTACATAAACTGTCCAAAGCTTTATATGAACTTTCTTGCTCCATCTGGATATGAACAAATTTAATTAGGCTGCTGTTCACAGTGTGTTTTAATTTCAAACAGGATCACTGTGGGAGGTCAAATGGGACAAATCACATGGTCATAGTCATATGGTGTTTTTATTTTTCCTTATTGGTTGAATATATACTATGATCCGGATGGTAATCTGAGCCAGTAAAAATAGTTTTCTATCTGTGCCTCAGAGAGACATTTTAGTACAGAAATTATTCCGCTGCAGTTCAAGACATTCCAGAGAAATGTTTTATCCACTGTGTTCTTATGACACTGGCAGGCAGAAGCATGCTATACCTACTTACTAGGAACTCTTATTTTTATTTTATATTTTGAATTGTATCATTACATCCCAGTTTTAGAAATTTTCTCAGAGATCAGAACCTTCCCCATGTAGCAGAAAGGAGATGTACCTTCAAAACACTCTTGGCAGAGGCCTATATAGCTATATAGTCTTCCTATAATTCCTTTAGTTACAGCTGTTTCATTATTATTTTGCATTTTGACAAACATAATAATGGAAGCCAACTTTTATTATAAAGAGATTAAGTTTTCCTGATATCAAAGTTGTGTCAGAGTTGAGATCCATGAATCCCACTTCCAGTTCTAGTGACAGCATGTGAACTGATGCAAGACCACGCAAAAGATGCAGGAACCCAAACAACATGAAAATGACTTATGAATTCTCAAAAAGAACCAACTACAAGGAAGACATATTCAATTAAAAATGAATCTTTTCAAGTTCCACAGTCTGTGATGTTTTCAGATTTGGTCATTCCATAAAAATTTGCACAGCTATAGTGCCAGGCTCAGAAGCAAGAGAGAGACAGAGAAGGGATATACAGTATATTTACAATTTGCTCATTACCAATAGAAGAAAATAGTGATGCTCACTAGAAAAATAAGAATGCATTACCTGAACTGACACAACAACATTTCAGTAGTAGCATCAAAGTCTACCCTTCTCTCACAATGTGTATGAGTATCAAAAGACATTTCCAAAATAGGGTTTGATTTCTTAATGAATTTAAAATTAACAACTCAGGCTAATTATTCTGCAATTCCTTTACCACTAAAGTTTCTCAAGTGAACTTCTGTAGAATACAAAAGCTATTTTTGTCTGGTCCTTTTGACAATTTTAACAAAATTAATTTTTAACCTGTAAAAAAGTTTGTATTAGCTGCTGAAACCTTAAACACAGGAATCAACTTGGTTTTGAGATAAATGCTACACATGCCCACTTCTTTGAGAGAGATGCTGTGTGAAGGAGGGAAGAAAGCCAGACGTTCACACAGACACTGAGAAAGAAAACCTGAAGCGATGGCTGCAGGAAGCCCCACAAAACTTAACAATAGATTTCTTCTTCTTTTTTCTTTTTTTGGATACCCTCACAATGTTTGATGCTCAAAAACAGAAAGTTGCCTCTTAAAATATTTTTCATTCAGGGCAGAAAAGGGATGCACACTGATAGGAGGAAGGAAGGAAGCTTGCAAATAAAGCTTTACTCTCAAGACAATTTTCACAAACAACAAAAGCTGTTGGGCATTCAGCATATCATGGTTAAACTCTCATTTCTACATTTCAGGTTCTTCAGTCACATTAGCTAGCTCCAAATCCCCTGTCAAAAGCCAAGATACATCAGGCTGTATCATCATATTTCCCCATTAACTTTACTAGATCATAAAAACAGCCCTCAAAGGCTCAAAAAATGGCAGATTCTTTTCTTAATCAAGTACTTGGCAAAGTTTTGTTTTGTCCTTTCCCAATATTATAGCACATACAGTACACGCAGAATTTAAAAACTTTTAAAAACTGATACATCGGAAAGGTTATTTACTTTGAGCCCCTCTAATAATAAAACATTTCTAATATAGATACCTAAAGCACTATTTGAAAAGCAATAAATATGAAGGTCAATCTCAGAGTTGTGGTGTTATCTCTTTAAAAAAAAAAAAAAGTTAAGTTTTTTCCCTCTCTTAATATGGCAAATATGGGCTTGGGTCTTTCACACAGCGTGGAAGTGAAAACACAGACTGCTTGTGGGTACAAGTCCACTTAGGAGGCCATTTGTACTCAGGTGCTTTCACTTAAATTTGTACTGAGCCATCTTTATTATTATTACCTGTGCTAGCTAGATTAAAGCTACATTGGGTATGCCTTCATGTACTTTAATCATACCTTCAGTTGCCTGTGTAGTCACACTCTTAGAAGAAACATCGTACGTTATATATAATGCCAAGCCAATGGGAGCCACGGTAATTATAGTTGTTAGCTTTGCACAAAATAACAGGCAAAGATTTGAGAAAGTTAAACAAGTTACAGACCTTAATCACAGCTATCCACAAAAATGCTTTCATGAAAGATCTTTCCCTCCCCTCTTCTATGCAACTACAGTAGGACTGTAGCAGCTATACTGTTATGAACAAGAGAAAGAAGAGTTCTCAGTTTCATAAGGGTTCTTAGCACAAATGAATCATCAGGGAATCTAATGATGGTAATACTATGGTGCTGGTTACAAAAAGACAGAAGAAAAAGACACCCCTATAAAATCGAAGTGCAAGCACCATTTGTATAGACTTCATGGAGGAAAACAAAGAATAATGAAGAAATGCCTGGATAAGACACCTGTTCATAGCACTAATGGTAAGAAGAGGAGCAAAGTACCATTTGCCCACATGGATCGAGCAATAATCTTTGATGCACATATTTGTAGTGGTAATATATTACTAAAACATCATTTGTAGCTACACTAGCTACTATAAGAAATTAAAGTGTTATCAATTTTCATATTCAGGATATATATCATCCTCTAAGATCAGGAAGAAAGGATTACTACATTATAATATTTAATGGGTGTAGGTTGTAGCTGTGTTGGTCTAAGGACATAGGCAGACAGGGTTCTCTGAGTAAATCTGATATCTTTTATTAAACCAACTTGCAGACGTACTGGCCTCTGGCTGCTTTACTACTCCATCCAGGAAGAGCATAGACCATCCACAGATGCTTCCTCAGCCTGACAAAGGGTATTTGGACCCGAAAGCTTGCAAAGTATTTTTCCATATTTAACCGTGCACATGTGCATGAGTAAATCATAGTCCTTTCATGGTAGACAGAAACAGAACAGAAAACCAACTGGACAACTGATCTTTTCAGGTCTAGCATAGCTTGTTTTCCCAATGAAGGAACTTCACCCTTCTTGAAGGTGAACTCTCCCACCACACTTTTCTTCTACCAATGCTAATTTTGGGAAACGCTGGCCCTCTCTTGGCCTTTTCCATCTTTGCTCACATTACTGCTACCTGTGCAACCCTTAATCTTCTTCAGCACAATATTGTGCTCACTATCTAAGCTGTGTTTTTAATGTCTACAGCCTCTTAAATGGATTTTTTCATTTTCAGGACCTCATTGCTGAAATGAGAAGATCTGCAGAATGAGTATACCTCCGATACCATATAGAAGATAAAACCCATTATATTTGTACAATGAGGTTCTCAAACACAAAAGATTTCCAGCAGATTGTTGAGTCACCTAAGTATTGTTTTGAACAATAGTTTTAAATAAGCTCCAGCAACACTGAATTAGATTTTTAATGCATCAATAGCATACAAATGTGATCATATCCATTTTTGCCACATAAGATAGAAGACCTCTGGCCCCAATGAAGTTAGTGTCAGAAGTTAGAGTTAAATGGAATCATACTTTAAAGCCATGTTTTTAAAGGGCTCGTCTTCTATTTAGGTTTTGACATACGCAGCCAGATTTCCAGGAAGTTGGCATACTGAGGGCTGACCTCCTTTGAAAATTGGGAGCTAAGTTGTTGAAAATGTGGTAAAGATGAAGGGTGCTGCCCACCTGAACATTTGCCCTTGAGCTTTGGTAAATATGGCTATTAGTGTTTACAGAACTCTCCTTTGCCTAAGGAATAAACTGCATGAACCAAACACAGAACCACTTCTTTTAAGTGGTAGTTAAAGGTTATACAGTTGCCACAAAGACTGTATACCATTATACTGAACTTCCAATATGCTTATGGGACAGAGGTAAGCTTTGTTTAGGATACCGAGAATTACGAATGTAAGAGTTTATGTTTAAAGGAAAAGATCTGGCTTTTAGCAAGTTGACACATCAGATAAGAGACTGCATTATAACAGGTTACACTTGCAATAATAATTTTGATTGGCATATCATTTTTACTAACTACCGCTTGGCATGCATCCTAAATCTGCAGTGTACTATAAACTGTTATGAAATATAGCTGTGCATTGTTCAATATTTACAGTGTACTTTATTTTGTAAATGTGAGAACTGGCAGAAAATACAGAGTATTAAAACAGTTTGGCTTGAAAAAGTCCCCTTCTTCGCACAAAAAGAAGTATTTCACTAAAGGCAGGTGACGATTTCCTTCAGAAATGTTCACACTAAGTCTAAATAAACTTACAATAGAAAAAATGTGATTGCTTTGTTCAGCTGCTCAAACAGATTTCTATCTCTGCTATATTTGCATATTTCTGAATATTCTTTCAGACCCACACATTTTTGCTAGCAAAATCAATTTTCTTTTGGACAAAAAGTGAGATTTGGTCTAATGATTTTAAGCTTTTAAATAAACATGAACTGAGTTGGTGTAAAGAGCTTCCCTTTTAAGAAAAGATCTTTGCCGTTTGGAAAGAAAAGAATACTTTGCATTCATGGATATCAATTGTCAGAAACATTTTAAAAATGCAGACAGAAAAAAAAATAATACAAGAGCAAACTAGAAAGAACTCCAAGCTAATCATGTAACTACAAATAAAGATTAATGCTAAGTTTAACTTTTGAGGAACATTATGTTCTAAAGTCAATGCTAATATACACAACACATAAGAAACACCAAACTATAAAATAAACTTTTATAGCTTTTTTCCTAAAGCACAAACAATATTCATGTTTATGAAATAGCTTCCTCCACACCTGGAAAGGACTGTTCTGAAATTCAACAGTTCTATAAAATCTTTAACAACAAACACCAACCAACTGCAGTTTTTCCAGGTCTGTTCAGCCCTGCTAATAGTTATTGTTTGCACAACTGTAACTAAGTACATTACCAACCAGTTGTTCAATCTATATAAATTTAAGAAACACACATTGCCAAGGAGTGACTCATATATCAGTCTATTATATGCTACGGAGCTGACTGTATTAAACAAATCACTCTCCCTACAGCTGAAGAATAGAAGCTATATACAGAGCAGAGGTTATTGTCTAATTTAAATCTTGGCTCACTTCCCAGTGCTGTACGAGATTCCAATTTGTGGAAATGTTACTCTCTGCTACTGCCAGAAAGGCAGCAGAAAATGGTATTGGGTGCTTTCCAGAAATATGTCTGCAAAATGCCAATCAACAAGTCACTAAAGATTAACAGTATGACTGTACCAAATTAATTTAAATTATAGAAACATATGGCTAGGATGTTTGCATTGCACTTAACACAACACCTGCTTCACAAACAGCTAGGTTCCTTCTACTATAGAAAATAATGTGTGTCAAACACCACAGGCCAGGAACTCAGATTACAGTAAATTATATGAAAAACAAATAATAAATTGGTAACTAGATGTAACCACTATTAGACATGAGCCATCATTTTGCAAAGTTCAAATCTCCTCTTTAGTTAAATTTTAGGAAACAAATCTGGGTTATGCTTACTTGTCTGTTTCCATCAAAGATGATGAAAATATTTATCTAACAACATTAGGAAATAAAAAATGAGAGGAAAAAGCACAGCACTGCTGTGCTCCATCTGACAAATTCAAAATGGCGTTTGCATTCTTTCTAATATAAACTCCCTCTTTGACAGCAGTCCATACTCCAGTGGTATTGTCTTGTTTCCTGAGTATAGCATGAAAAATGTCATCATCTTTTCAGAACAGACATTGACAAGATGGACTACAAGCTCATGGAAAGCATTAAAATAAAAAAAAAATGACATACCAACACATAACTATATTTCCTTGATGTCATTTTCCTATTATTTTATAAGAATCTTTAATATATATGATCATGTCATCAAACATAAAAAAAACAGACAACACTCCTAGCAATACTTACACATTAGTATATGCTGCATTTCAGCTGAAAAAGAAGGGAGCTGTTTTATGTTTCTCTCCACTGCTTTTCTATTATTGCCTAGCTAATGGAAATACATCAAACAAATGTTCTACAAGAGCAATAAATATTAAAGTTGACCTATCCATCTGGGAGAAATGAGAACAATACTGCTCACTTTTAGCCCAAATATGACACTGATAAATGAAGCTGTGAGATTCCATCACACTTTCAACAACCTGGGCTTAGCGCCCACCACGTGATTCTTGTACCAGCAATTTTCTCCATTCATCTTCATTAGGAGGCAGGTCAAGTGACTGCCTAACATCCCTGTCAAATTTGAACCTTCAGGGGGCTTGTTGTAGTTTCTAACAATGTATTCTAAAGGCTCTGTTCCCTTTTTGAAAAAAAGCTTATATGAACATAAAAGCATGTGTGAAACATTTCTTCTCAAGAAAGGGAACCATAATATGTTATTCGCAATTAAAGAATAAAATGTCAGTACAATACATATAGTATCATGCTTACAAGTTTAAAACCAAAGTGCAGGGTGACACAGAAAGCATACACTTGCATCAGCAATCACCCTTTTGGCCAAAGACAGACAATTACTCATTCAAATGAGGATGTACATGGCACCTTATCACAAATGAAATGCCTTCCATTTCCTTACTCAATCACTGTTTCAAGTGAGCTGGAACAGGCAGGCATAGCATTCTTAACCTAACACAGTAAGAGAGTTTCATCACATTAGCAGTTCTACATTACATCCCCATTATTTTCTTTTTCAACAGTACAATAATAATGGCACTGATTTGATTATTCTATATTAGTGAAAATGAATACCAATTCAGTATGAATTTGCCACTATAATAAAAAGCTGTTAACAGGATTCTCAGGGACCCCCTGGAAAGAATGTTTATAACTTTACAATCACACAGCGAAATTAGAAAGGCAAACGGCACTGAAAGACAGTTAAACCTTTAACATCAAGACACCTTGGATATTCATGCAATTGTGGTACTGAGGTCAGGCTGCAGCTACAGTATTTATCTGACTCTTATTTTTAATATGAAAACCCTATACTTTTTCTTTTAAAATAATCCAAACATATTTCCATCTAGGGAGCCAAATCTGTAAACTTTATTTGCATTGTCCAGCTCTTACATGAGCAATCCCATAAAGTTACCAATACCTCACAACTACTCATATATGTAGGTCCTTAATTAAAGATTGCAGAATCAGGCATAAAACATATATAGTACAAAACAGTAAAATACATTTTTTTTTGTTCAGTGAAAAAGATAAATATGTATGCAACATTATTACTGCGCCATGCTTTAGTACTTCCTTTTAGAAATACTAAAGCTCAGCACAGTAACCGCCCATACTGCACTGTGTGCACGGTGCACAATTAGTTTTAGCCACTACTTTGTCATAGCGGCATGCTAAAACAGGACGGCTGCCAGTCATATGTAGACTCGCGTGATCACTATGTCACCATAGCGCATCATACAAAGGGCAACATGTAGACACGTTCCCTTACACTCAAATAGATGTCTGCAGCCAATAGAACTACTTAAGTGAAAGGGAAAGGGACTAAATGAGCAAATAAGAGAAATAAAAGTTTGACCCTGCGTTCCCAGGTTCTTAATTTATGAGCTTTCCAGGTTATGGCCCCTTCCTTCTTTCTGTCTCGAGAGCATCTAGGACAGTGAAGAACAAGAATAACAATACATACTAGAGTACCAATAACCTGGCACAATACATACTAGAGTACCAATAACGTGATGCAGCTTCCAATCCAAGTGCTTTGTAAGCAATATTGGATGTTAAATGATCAAGCAGCTAAAACTCACAGTCCACAGAGTTTCACATGAAAATGGACACTTCATAAGAAACTGGCTCCACCCATATTTATATCAATAGAAACTGAACCTCCTTTAGAAAGTACATAACTTGTTTTTTTGTTGCCTTGCTCACGTACAGTATTGCAAATGTACTGTATACTATTCAGTGTGCCTGTTGGGTTCTGAAGGGTTTTCAGATTTTTCTAGGTCAGTTCTAGCTTACAGTTTTTGCGCCTGTATTTTCTTTTTGTTACACAGTTTTTGACTTTTTCTGGTTTTAATAGATTCCTTCCGCCTCTGGGCAGATGAATGAATCTACTTCTGATATCTGGAGACCCTTCTGCAATTTATTTTTGGATACTTATGATCTTGGTTAATGGTTAGGGTGACAGAAACAGGAAAATTCCTGTAAGGGTTTCATGTTGAGTTTCGCTCAACACCAGAAGCCTCTGAGAGATTGGCTGCTGGAGTCTGAGGAACAGTGGGCATGTCCACACGTGCATTAATACACCATTGTTACTATACATTAAGTTTAGTAGCTGTAATAACAGGTACTACCTCAATGTGCAGTAATGTTGGCACATGCTCTTTTAGTGATGGCAGTGTGCAGTAGACTTATTCTAACTGTGCATTAGCACAGCTTTTGCATTTAGCATCTCCTGTAGATGCACCCACGGACTCCTCCATGAATAAACTTGTTTCTATTCCTCCAAGATTAGTATCTTTAACAGAACTGTGGGTAAACCTACACCATGGTAGTAGTGCCTCACGTCTAGCCTGTTCCTGATGCACCATACCCATCTGCTTCAAACCTGGAAATGCACTGATGGAGATGCTCCAGAGTATCCCTCTATAGCTGCTCTTAATGGAACTACTCATGTGAAAGGAACTATCAGAGCAAATAAGAGAAATAAAGATTTGACCCTACATTCCCAGATTCTTAGTTTAAGAGCTTTCCAGGTTATGGGCCCTTCCTTCTTTCCGTCTCAAAAGCAAGAATGAGTATATTTTACAGCTTTCACAACAGAAGCCAGGGACAATTCTGGAACATCTTCAATGTATTTTCAGGTTTGGACCTAGTGAGTGTGTGCAGGTGAGCAGGTGTACGCAATTCCAGTCTGACCATGCCATGCAGTTGTCACGGTATAGACATGCCTTCTACATATTTGCACATTCAGGTTACTAATGTACTGAACAACTATGAGTGGAATCTTAGCTTATCACAAAGCAATGCTTCAGCCACAGAAGTCAAAATCCTTTCCAGAGCAGCAGGCTGAATTAACACAACTCTGAAAGTGGGTCACTGCTTCTGACCCAGACACTATTTCCCCGCTTTCTTCCCCCACCCCACTGCCACCAAATTGTTGTCACTTCTCTTCCTAATGCATTGCAACTATTGCCACTAGCACCCCTACATCGCCAGCCAAACGCAAGAGTTCAGAAGGCTGGACCATAGTCCTACAGCATTAGTACTGCCTACTATCTTAGGCTGAAGCTTGAATCAGCTCAAAATACAAGACTTATTTTGCCAAGTCTAGGAACCAGAAGATAACGAGGGCACTAAAGTTCCTTGCAGACATTAAATTAAATAAACCCCGGCACATCACTTTCAACTTGGCACATTCCCATGCCAAACCCTGCACATGCCCAGAAGAGGCAGCACCTTAGTTCGACCCAGTTCACCCAACGTCTGTAAAGATTGGGCACTGTAGTGGGGTTTTGGTACTTTTATCTAATAGCTGATTGAATCAGCTTTAGCTAAAAGCGCCAAAAAAACCCTGCTGAGACACCAGATCTTTACAGATGCTGCAGAGCCGAGTCAAAATAATACGCTGCTTCTTGTGGTAGAGCGCATTTTTTTTTTTTTAATGTCTTCACGCAGCCTAAATGATTAAAAAGTAATTCTCTAGAGGAAGGAAAGAGCCAGTGGTTGGCAGCACTGTTTTCAGAGAGCAGGCTAACAGAGAGACTGTCTCCATTGGAGGTCTGCAAGCAGTAGGGGTTTTTATGGTGATATATTTCGTTGGACCAAGGCCAGAAAAAAAATCTGCCTGACCCCACCATAGACTGGAAAAGCTTAAGGTAAGCCAGACATGCAGTTCTTTGATTTCAGAAACCAGTCTTGTCACGGGTTACCAACAAGTCATCAGCTCCCAAGTGAATCCATCTGGGCCTACCAATTCATAAGATATGGTGGCCTTAACCTTCTTCTAGGAGAAGAGGATTCCACTCCAGCAGAGGTTAGCCCAAGGAAAATAATACCTGAGTGGATATATTTAGTCAGACATGAAAGTGCAACAGAGGTACAGGTAATCATGCAACAAGTGAATGGTACCTCCCTAGCAGTTTCTGGATCATCTCAAAAGCAACAAACTTCCTTTGTTGTCCAAATCTAAGACAGGTTTTTATATGGCTTCTCTCATTGCCATTTACTATTCATTTTCTCCCCGTCTATGTGAAAGTTCAGATACTGTCTGTAGGCCTCTAAGCTGCCTTGACATAACTGATGCCATTTTTTCAAATGGACATTAGCTGCAAGCAAAAGGAGAACAGAGGCAAAGTAAATAATTGTTGTAGGCAAAACAAAAAGTAGATGGGTGTAGAATGCAGAAAAACAAGACAGAATAGACCTGTAGAATAGAAAAACAAGCCCGAAGAGGGTTCAGTAGGTGAGAAGTTAAAAAGAAACAGACTTAGGGTGACAGATGAATGAGGAAATAACTACTGTAGAAGGTAATTGGTGAGGATCTATAGCATGACTATATATGGAATATACAGAAGAGGGTTGTAAAAGGGTATAAAAGCCTAAGGAAAACACTTCAGTCTGGGGAGCTGTCACCGAACAAGAAGAGACCGCACAGGTCAAAACTGCAACCCCTGGTGCCATAAACGACACCTGGCCAGCTGAGTCGTCACGCATTGTTCAGAAGGCCTGTATAAGAATACCCTTATACACTGTTTGGCGTTTTGCTTGAGTAGTGGTATTGCTTAAGTGTTCAATACATTAAGATTTGAGACTGGAATAGTCTCACTGATCATTTCATTCCATTCACCCCCCACCCCCCAAATCAAAATCAAGTGTAACATGACCATGAATAATGTAGCTAATTCTGATGAGATATTTGTCTTTGGACAATGCCCATTTTCCTAATCTGATGGACTGTTTGTCTACCTAAAGATTTCCAAAATTCTCTTAACCACAGTATTAAAATGCCAGATATAAGCAGAAGCACTGTTTTGTCTGATTAAGGTACAGTATAAGATACAGGATTATTGTGGATGCTGTAGATATACGAGTTGCTGCTGGACTGCTTATCAATCTTTATTTTTGAGTGAAAGCCTGCAGGAAGAATTAAGTCTTTTCTGTGCTCTACATGTGGCTAAACACAAACTCAGCTTGATACTAAGTGTTAGCAAGGAAGGAAGCTGATAGCCTTCACCCAGAAAGCACTCTGCCCCAAGCCTCTACCAGCTTTTCCCTAGGTCATAGCTCAGCTGACAAGCATTAACACTATCCTACTCTGTCATACCAGAATTATTTTATGCTTCTTGAAGATGAAGTAGATCTTCAGTTCTTCAAAACTTAATACTAGAGAAGCAACCTTGAAAAGGATTTGCCTAACTTATTTTAAAAAACAACAGATACTGAAATTATGTACAAATAATGTTTATGAATCTATCAAGGTGAGACTTAGAAGAAAACATTAATTGTATAAAACCTGAGTAAGCAGCTGTACCTAAACAGCAGACAACTCAGAATAAGCTCTTCCAAACTTCTGTTTTTATAACTTTGTTAACTTTATTCATAATGCCCTTCCAAAAGCAGTTCTGTCATGAAACACTATCATTTATAATGCAGTATTGTTTATGTCAAACCTTCAAAGTGAGGTTATCATGACAGGTTAATGGATTTATGTTCAGAGAAACCATGATTAGAATAGGTTTACCTACACTGACCTGTATTCTGCATCATACAGTAGAGATCACACCTTGCAGCATGATTGTTATCAACCATTAAAATAGAGAGTTAGAGTCCTGCATACCCAACACAATATATTTCAATGTGTTTATTATACTGTTTCCATGTTGTACATGTGGAAGCAGTAGTTAAACTCGACACAAAAAAAAATACCAAAGTGCAAATTCTTAAAATAGCTATTTCTGTCTCAAACCTAATAATTTAATTGGAAAACACCAGAGTATAACATTTCAAAGGTACCATGAATATACATTTGTGAAAATGTTTAAAATATTCATGGCACCTTAAAGGACATTTTCATTAGCAATGTTATAACAATGGAGAAAGTCATCTGCTATTTTATATGAAGTATGATGTTATTACTCTAATTTCATAAAATTTCAAACATATACTTTCTTACAGATAGAGAAAGCATTAAAAATTTAACACTCTAGTTCTCTCATCCTGGTGCAGTACTTCCTTTAAAAAATATCACACTTACAAACTATATAATTAAAGAAGTTGCTGTTAAGATTTTCTTTATGCCACGCTCTAACATTATAACAGTGTTTTCCACTACTACATAAAAAAGCAGTGATATTTTTCATCATCTTCAACTTTTTTCATTCTATTTTTAATTATGAGACAGAGTGGTGGCAAGAAAAAAATCATATATACATTTTAAGTTAGATTTAAGTTGGATTTTTAAGTTTATTGTAAGAGTCAAGTTATGAGAAAACTGCAGTACCATGGAACAGAGGAGAATAGGTAAAATAGTCATTGTGAAAGAACTAATCAATCAGAGCTTGATTTTCAATAAGACAGAACTGTAACTTCTCAACTCTAAAGTGCAATCAGGGCAAACTGTGTAAGTAAAATTGCCTTGCATTTGCATGTTATTTTTTCCACGCAGTTATGGTTCTATCTTTGTTCAAACTGGATCATTACACTACTGTGGTTCTTTCACCAAACACATAAGACTAAAAGAGTCTGTGATATTAAATCTATTTATATGGTAAATTTGATTCAATACGAAGTGTGCAAGGTGAGATTGCAATGAACAAGTTCTATACTATTCTAAACCATAGTAAAAAATGAGCCAAGTACTGCATCCACCATTTTTGAAGAATCTGGAACTAGCCTATTTGTTTTCATTGCGAGTAAGAAAGCACAATTTTCATTCTTTCTTAAAAACATTTATATACATCTTCTGGAATTTTTCACTGAAATCTAGAAACGGGACTTTAAAATATATGAAAGTTGCTAGTGTGACAAATGCACAGAACCCTTCTTACATACATATATATACACATGTAGTAACTTTTTTAAATCCGAAAAGCATTTATTAACTTTAGCATTTTGATTGTGTCCAGCACTGGAAATCTAATTAAAACTGAATCTCTACTTCTGAATCCCTACTTCTGCAGCAAGCCAAATAGTTGGCCAGTTAGAAGCGCCTCTGAAAACAAGCTCCTTAGCTATTAACAGACAAAAGTCCCTCCTGTTTACAGCTCCAATACTATGTTGAGCCTGAGTACAGCTCAGGGAAACAGGTGACAAAGGCACCTATAAGCCACTTTTGTGTTTCTGTAATCTGAGACTAATCTACACAGGAACCCTGAATAGTGTGAGGGTCAGGATGTAAGGACAGTCTAGTAGCACTCCCTAAGATGGCCCTGGCTAAAAGTTCATTAGGTACGATTTGTACAGAGTTCTTCTAAGGAAGGTATTCTCAGATGCAAACCTATTCTGTACCAGTAAATCCACTAAAAAAAAATAGTCTCTTATGTCAGTAAATTCTGTTACCTATCCATGTTAATTTTAAAAAAAACAAACCCTAACTTTCTTGGTTAAATCTATCCTCTGGATCTCTTAGTGCATTTCTTATCTTCTGTATGTTATCCACAATAGAAGATATTCCCTCATTCTACATCCCTCATTCTGTATAGCTTATTCAATGGGGGATGCCTACACAAGACATTTACTGCACAGCTGACTAATTAATTATGCAGTAAATACCTCAGCATCTACATGTGCGCCCCTATTAGCGCAGATGAAACAAAAAAAACTCCACAAAAAGTACCACCCTATAGTGGAGTTTTTTCATGCACAGCAGTGCACATGTAGATGCTGCCCTGGCTGGCTGGGGCACAGATTGCTAGCCATCCGGCAGCCTCTACGCTGAAGCACCCTTGTGCTTCAGTCAACCACTCTGCAGCACATGAAGCCTAGTTGGAGCAGCCCTCAGCTGCCTCCTCCAACCAGGCTCCATGTGCTGCAGAGTGGCTCGCTAGGGCACAAGAGTGCTGTTTGTTGCCTAGCCCTGTGCTAAAGCACCCTCATGCCTCAACCAGCCCCTCCACAGCACGTGGAGCCCAGTCGAAGTAGCCTTGGGCTGGCAGACTGACCGCCCCCGAGTTCCCTGCCAGCCCAGGCTGCTCTGATTGGACTCCACATGCACAGTATTCCCTGGCACTGCAGACTGGCACATGCGCAGTATTCATAAGCATTAGTTGCATGCGTAGATGTGCCCAATGTGTAATCCTAAATGAACGAATTAGGAGACATAGCAAGTCCACTTTTTTTTTTTTTTTTAACTGCACTTCAGATGTGCAACCTTTAGAATCAATGAGTATTATGCCAGTTAGAACAGAACATGGCAGGACTCCCTGTGGTAAGAACTGCTGCTGCTGTCTTCATTCAAATACACTGTCACTGACAAATTGTTCATTCTCATTAATATCTGTGACAAAAAACTTGCTTTTTAGAGTTAGATCAAAAGACATTGTAACTAACTAGAAAGTGCATTTTTTTCTCATTCTTTGACCATTCTTTTTGTGTTAGCCTGAATGATCCCTCCTGATAACATGATCCCCAACCTTGAATGAAAAGGATATAGTTATGACTTGCCAAAACAATTCTTGTCATGGAATCCCATCTTGCACATTTTCTGATCTCATTCACAATGTTAGACAGGCCTTCACATAATGAGTTACTGTTATCATATTAAATACCTTATTCTCGTTTCTGCTATATTTAAGACTTAAGGTAGTCATATCCATTGGGTAATATTTGAGCACATGCCCAACATACCCTACAACACCTGTTCCTAAAGGCAAAATGATGATTGAATCTGCACCATTTAAACTAGAAATTTTTTATACTCTCTGTTTTAAGAGGAACATTATGTTCCTTTTTATAGTGAATAGAGCTTGCAGATGGCAGAGAGCTTTCTGCAGGAACAAAGGCACTCTTCTTGATGCTCACTGGAAACTTGAGACTTTGTAAGATATCCAAAACTTTGGCAATTGTTCTGATCTCATCAAAACGAGGAAAGTTTTGTTACTAGACAAGGTCTATGACGAATCATCTGATACTGACATTGAAAAAATACAGCGCTGCAACAGTCTCGTGAAAAAGTGTATTTAGAATATTAGTAAATTGATTGATTAACTGTGATATAGAGGCCATTTCTCTATTTTGAAGTAGGAAGTTTATGAGTGATACAATTAATACTAATGTGTGATATTAAAAGTAACTGACTACCGGGCTGTACTCCTTAAACATAAAAGGAAACAATATAAAACACGAAAAAATATACATTCAAAATGTAGACCTGTATATACAAGGCGTGTGTGTACCTTTAAAGAACTGGAAGTTAATGCTATACACACAAATTATGTGATAAAGTGAAGCTTTTATTTCTGAATTTCTGTTGTTCCAACAATATAGTATATTTATTTCTGTATATGCATTGTATGCTTCAGTATCCAGTTGTAATTTCATGAAAAAAAAATCTTTTTGGATGTGGAAGAATGGGTTTTCACAATTTTAGTTGATTGTAAGTTTCACTGATCACAGACACAGAGCAGTGACAAGTCCAAAGGAAGGAAAAGTAAACTGAAAGAAAAAAAACTCCATGAAAAAAACATATTTAGCTTTGAATACTCATAGCTATAAGAGCATGCACATTCCTTGAAATGCTACTGATGGCAAAATAAAATATTTTCCCGTTTTTTTGAGTTAATCAGGGTTGTCCAACTGGTGGCCCGTGGGCTGCGGTAGCTCAAGAGAGATTACTGTGCAGCCCTCAGGCTCCTATCCATCTGCTGCTTACTCCATCACTCCAGATGCTACTGCAGCTGGAATCTCTAGGATCCCCTCCCTCTCTCAGCTGTTGCCATCCTGCAGTGCCAGTGGAGCCAGCACCATGGAGCAGCATGGGAGCTGAGGTGGAGGCTATGTACAAGCACACGCAATGCAAGGGGAACACCACCCATGTACATGGTGCAATGGCCACCTGTGCAGCATGACAGCTACCCACACACATGCTGCAGAGGTATGTGTGGGGGACCTGCCCGCACACGCAGTGCAACACTGTGTATGTGGGGTGGTGCCTGAATGTGTGGTGTACTGGTGTGCGGGGGGACCTGCCCACATGCATGGTGCGGCATTGAGCGGGTGAGTGCCCATGTGAGGCATATTAAAGTGGGGTGTGGCCTGGGACCCGTGGCTTGCAGTTGTGTAGCCCTGGGGTACAAAGTATCTTCCCCCCCATTGGTACAGCCTGCATGGAGTGAGGCTCCCAGCCACTTACATATTGAAACAACCCTGAACAAAACCAATGTCTGGGGAGTCTCCACTTTTAACTATCTGAACAGTATATATTTATATTATTTTAGGTCTAGGCCAAGTCCTGAGACGTTTAAGTTCTCTAAACAACAACACAAATGGAGTATAGTCTTCTGAATTTCCTTGTCCTAGCACAAGTTTTTTCCTAGCACGGCCCTAAATCTGTTTGGTTTCATTTCCTGTACAATGATCAGAGGGACTACTTATAGTACTATACACTATTTTGAGAGAAACTGCAACCTAACTTTTATTTATTACCAAATAATATTCTCAGTGAAGCCACCTATCTGAGAAAAGGAAATAAAAGTGGGTTTCCAAAATTCTAGTAATGATCCATGGACACAAATAACATTTTACAAATGTATCAAATTAGCTAATTGTAATTTCATGAAAAATGTATTAACCTGCCCCTTGTGCAAGTGCTTATTAGGAGGCTGGAACTGTAGCAAGCTGCAGGATTAGGGAGATCAGTGGTTAATTCCTAGGAGGCCTATATAAGCTTGGACATATTTCTGGGTCTTGCTTCCCTTTCTGTGAAGTAGAAACAGCACTTCATTAGCTCAAAGGACTCCTATAAATGTGCAGGAAAGCTGCTCTGATGCGCTGTAATTACAGTGTCAGAGCTGAAGCTGGTAATTACCATGTTCCAGCAGCCTCCAGCATCACATGTATCAGCATCCCTGCACTGAAAAATGGTGGTGGGGCGCTTTAAAGCTCAACTGATGAGCTCTAGTTCAAAGCACCCCACTGCCATTTTTCAGCACAGGGACAGTGATACACGTGATGCTCTGGGAGCTTTAAGTAGCGCAGCTGTCAGAGCTGCGCTAATTAAAGCAACCCCCTGCCTCCGGGAGCACATCTATAAAGGCTCAAAGGTGGTAAATCTATGGGATTAAATTCACTGATGTTTGCAATGAAAAAAATAAATCTCATGGTTCTAAAGGAAGGAAGACTAACTAAGAACACTCAAAAAAGTAAAAGAACATGGCCTTGTATTAAATTGTTAAGCGGTGGTGCAAGAGAACCACAAAATTAGAAAACAGTAAGGTAACAGTACAATTGAGGCATCAGGAAAGTGATGACTAAAGTCACAGATTCTGATATGTTTTTTCTATATTGCTCCTGTAAGCTTTTTAACAAATTTATTAACCCAGTCACAACAAGTAACTGACCCACTTTAGCTAAGTTGTTGTGTCCCTTCCTATGGGCTATGGCTCCACTTTTTATAGTTATCTAGGTATTCATTTACTTAGCACTGCTAGATCTACAAGAACCATATTTATTAATTTAGGGCTAGATTCAAAAAGGTTTTTATGCACTGTAATACTGAACATAGCAACACCAAACTTTTAGGCAACTGAGGCTGGAATGGAATCCACAGCCCAGAATTAGGTACTACACTCCTTATAAAATATGTAGGAAAGTCAGAAAACTCAGAATAAGATTCACTATAGCTAGTACATTGAGTAGGGAGCCACAAAAGCTAGCCAATGGTGTATCCTAAATCATCACCTTTTCTACTCAGGTGCTGAACTCTGGAACACAAGGAGATGCCTGTGTCAGACCGGGATCCACAGTCTAAAACCCTCTCCTGGACTGAGGCACTCAAGTCATTGTATTCAAACCAAGAGGAGTCTTTCTTTTGTTACACAGTTGGAAGTGGGAAGATCACTACCACTAACAGGTGAGCACCCAATTACCAGAGCCAAAGACTCACTTTTTTGCTTTTTCTTTTTGGTCAATGAGTTTTGAATTCTTTCTTGCAAAGTGAGGTGACTTCACTAAACAGAGTGCCCCTGTCCCAAAACAACCTATAGGCTCTCTCCTAGGAGATGAGGATTTAAAACGACTCAGACTGAGCATGTATACAGTGCAGGTCTCCCACATCCCAGGAAAAAGCACTAGGCACCACCATGTTGTCCTCCTCCAGCCATATTGGGGGTGCTCCCTATGTTTTGTATGGAGTGCAGCTTCTTGGCATGTTAGGTGTATTCAGATCACCTATATGGCTGAGGCATAAATGTTTAGGCACTTAAATTTTGCTCGCTTTAGGGCCCTAAATCTTTTTTTTTTTTTTTTTTGTGAACCGTGCATATACCCAGAAATGTTTTTAAGCATGTACTTGCCTAAATATTTTTAACAATTTTGGCTTTAATAACTTCAGTCTCATTGAAAGTCATTTAAAATACTAAAATACTTGTAGAGCTATAGGTTTATATCCATTTCCTTCCATTTTACAGCACTCCAGTGAGTGAAGCAGACACACCCATGGGTAGTCAATGATGGGTTACTTTTTGGCATGTCATCTGACTCACTAAATCTGTAAAGGTTTTTAGCCTTCTTAGCCAAAGAACCTTTAAAGACTAGTGAGCTTTCTTTAAATATTCTTAAAATTTCACAAAGCGGCCATTTCTTTTCATTATTCCTCCTTAGAGAATTAAAATTTTAGTGGTATTACATCTTAGGTTGGGGCTAAGGACTCCTAGGTTTTAAATCTAATCTCACAACTGGGAATAATTCCATCAAAATGAGTCGAGTTACAAGTATGTAATGTGACAGTGAAATCACAATAAGTCTCTAGAGCCACAAGTAAAGATTCAGGGCCTGGTTCAATAATCTTTCATGCAAATTTATACTGGTGTAAGGCTGCTAGTTTAACTTTCCTGTACAATGGCCTCCTAAGAACCAGAAAATACGTCCAGTCCAGGACTTTGACCTTGTCTCTATTCACCTTATCCAGTCAACAGGGTGGCAGCAAACAGCAAGCTGCTTGAACTTTTGTACATTTGCATGTTCCTAGTGGCTCTGTGCAGCTCCACGTGGCAAGAGCATGAAGGCTTGAGCTGCTTAAGGGACTGTGACAGGTGGCAGAAGGTACAGCAATATCTACACATGCTTTATACCCCATTGGTAGAGGTCACTGTCCCAACACAAAGAGGTGTTCTGCTACCACAAAGGAGTTTTGAATATGACACACAAAAGTTTTGCTAGCCGCCAGCAAAACTCCATAGTTTAGAACAGGTTCTTGTCTGGGTGAACACTGAAGAGAAGACAATGTCCCGGGTGAGGCAAGTCAACAAATCTTTACATCTTAAAACATGCCAGTTCCATTTCTACCAGATACTTTCTTTTTGCTTGACCTGGGCTGTAAATAGACTTCACTGACAACCAAAGTCAATAATAAAAACAGTTCTCCTTCCAACAGGAAATCTGTTGCTTTTTAATGCCAGAAACTCTTTACTTCACTATGTGACCTGGCTAAGATGACTCGTGGATCCTGAACAGTTTCTAAGGATGGAGGAAGGAATTGGGGAAACTGTTGTACTAGAAAATTTCCCTGTAATGAAATAAATCATTGTAAAGTCATAGGAGATACAGCTTCTTCCTTCTGTATTTTAAAAAATTGGGCATCTGAAGTTGACCCAGGACAGAGGCCATGTGACACCAAGACATCAACACTTTAAGGCATCAATACTTTAAGACCATGATTGGTCTCTTCTATTACACTACTCATGCTTCCCCTGCCCAAAATATCACATCTAATGGGCAGAAACAAAGATTCCTCATTTTAGGGATTTGTAAGGATGTTGTGATTTCTTGCAGAAAATACATAGAGTAAGTTTGAGACTTGCATTTTGTTAGTTCTGTAACTGTAAATAATAATAATAAACTGTAAATATAAATGCATGCTTGTTTTGACAACATCTTTGCAATTGCATTTGGAACCAATGCTAAAATGAGAGGCTATCTGTGCTGCTGAAATCGTTGGTTTATGTACCGGTTCTCTCTCATATGTGTAGCATCAAGCTTCACTACAAAGAACCATACAAAAAGATTTCTTCCCAGGAAAAGGAAATTTAGAAAGCACAAAAGACATGTCTTACATTCGTTTGCAAAATACAGCATTCAGAAACTAGACTATAATTAGGTTTCCATTCCAAGTATTTCAATGCACACTGTTAACCTTAGACAACTGTGCATGAACCTTCTAATTAGCATGTTATCTTTGGTGCAATTAATATCTTGTACCTCATATGTTATCTTCAAATTAAAACTTTTACTATGTAAGCCATATTAATTAATCAATGTAGTTGTAAAAGTACATAGACATAGTTCAAGAGAAATAACCAGCATTTTTATAATATAAGAACCATCATTTTTTCGACCTAATACTTAGATAACTGTTTGAAAAATGCTACCTGGTTTTTAGGCCTACCCCTGCCTTCAGCAAACATACACAATAACCAGGACATAGTTTTCATAGCAAAGTGATTAGTACATATTATACACTAAAACACTAGTTAGGTTTTACAAAATATTCAACACTGCTTAATTGTGGCAACTTAAAAATAACGTTAGCCACAAAATTGATCTGCCCCTTCCCAGCCTCCCCTTACATTAATAAATACTTCCCTAAAACAGCACCAGAAATATTCCTTACTATTAGGTTTAAGCTGCATAGAAAGACTGTGCAAAGATTTGATTATTTGCCTCTAAAGGTATCAATACAGACTGTGATCCCCTATAAGTCATTGTGGCAACCTGGTTTCCTGTGATGGATGAATACATTCATAGCCAAACAGCTTGTAGTAAAACCTTAGATAACAGTAATTTGAGAAGTTAAAATAGGAAATTAATTGTAAAGGATGTGTGTCCTCCTAAAATACTTAAGATAAAAACCCGAAAAGAATCTGAGTTTTATTAGATGTGATATCTAATGAGAGGTAAACACAAAACACAGTCCCATATGGTTAGGATCTATCAAAAGATAAAGTCAGATATTTTTACCTAAATATTCCTATTACCATGCTTAAACCTCAGTCAGTTCTATGTTTGTCCACAGACAGAATAAGGACCCCCTAATCCATGCCATGCCAAAATCATAAGCACACTCACAGGAAAACACAGCAGAAGTCTTTTTTTTAAACTGCATTGTAAATGAAAAGAATGACCTAGAAATATTGAACAGAAGAGCACTAAGAGATTACTAAGAGATTTTCTTAGAACTGCAGCACATCAGATGCTCAGTTTTTATTCCATCACTGCTTGATTCTATAAAGCCTGAAACTTGAAAATCTAGGACAAATGTGTGATTATCCAGCCTACAATATTGCCACCTATATAATATTACAAAGTACACAGGTTTTATAGTCTACTTTGAACTTAATTTCACAACTAACATTTTTAACAGTTCCAATATGGTGTAATCTCATTTTCATTAAATTTCTTCCTACTAAAAATTCACCTATATATTATATTACGCCTATTAAAACTAAAAGCACACAGCATTAGACATCCATGAAAAAAGGAAAAGCAAATCAGTGTTATTTCCACTTTACGCTGTTCTGCTAAAATTACATGGAAAAATATTACCAAATCACTAATTTGTAAATATAAACTGTAACTATATGTTAGACATTAAATTTAGACATGTAGTAATAATACGTATACTATAGCAAAAACGTCAATAATGCCCCATAGCTGAGGCACTGAGCACTATACAAACATTAATTCATTAAGCCTACACTACTGAGAGGTCTGTTTTTGCCAGAGGTGGTCAATAAGGCACAGGAGGGTAAATGACTATCCCACTGTCATAAAACCTAACACAGAAATGGCACTAGAACCCAAATAGCCCAACTCTGGGACCTTTACTTTCAAAATAAAACATACTTCTCCTTAAACCATTAAGGAACTAAAGTCATCTTGCAAAATTCTTACTTTAAAATTTCCCTAGATGCTGCTACATAATAACCAGAACTAATCAGGCTTCATGAACAAATTCAGGAAAAGATTTACCAAATCTACTCAAATCCAAGACGAAGTTCCCCCCACCCCCACTTGACATGGGGACAAAAGCACCTCATCTTGGATTCATGTGCAAGGCAGCGAGGGGGCAAGCAGCTGCTGCTGTGACTCCATCTCTGCAGCTGGAGCCACAGCTGCTGCCTGCCTCCCCACCACCTCTGCCTCCCATCTGCCCTCATGCTGTCTCTCCCCTCCTCCCCCCTCAGACTGTGTTGCAGTGGTGGTAACTCTGGCCTAGCCCTAGAACCATGCCAGAGTTGCTGCTACTGCTGCTGGGCTGGGGCCGGAGAAAACACGTGCTTCATGCCTCCATATGGAACGCAGCCAGAGCCTTGCCGGAGCCAAATCAAGGGTAAGCACCATGGAAGCAGATGCAGGGTGCGGAGGGGAAGAGGACAGGCAGTAGGGGGTGCCAGGTGAAGGGTGTGGGCCAGACACGGGGAGGGGGGGGCAGGGGAGGGACAGGTAAAGGGAGGCAAGTGCCAAGGGGGCAAATGCAGCAGGAGCCAAGGTGGTGGGGCTAGGGGCATTCTCTGGAAAATTGAAGCAGTGTAGCAGGACTCCCGAAATACACGTTACATATTTCCTGCAGGTGTGTCTAGCTAACTACTTTTCAGACATTGGGAAAGATACTCTCTCACACCCATAATGATCTTAACAAAACTCTCTGACAAAAAAGAAATGAGTTGTTAGTGGTTTATAAAGGAATCTATATCCCAGACTCAAATTGTCAGTATGATGCTGAAAAATCCTGGAGGAAAACGTTATGGAGAAATCCTTGGGGCGATTTCTGTGGAGGCCACTACAGTATGATTGCTGGAATAAATCTCCTCTTCTCAAAGGAATCCCCTGAGCATGGTGAAGTACCAAATGACACAACAGTGACAAACCTGGAACCTGTTATGATCTATACTCTGACACCAATGCCCTAAAAAAGTGGACCATGTTGCACAATGGTTGGCATCCCTGGCTTTGAACTTCTAAATCTCGCCTCCCAATTTTCAGTTGAACACCACTAATTTTATTAAATGCCCACTGTCCCATAAATCTCAGCACATGATTTATGTAAGAAAGTAAGCTTGATTACTACATGAATTATTATATATTTAACACAGCTATGTCCACAGTTCATGGTTTTGCCTGATAGCTTTTTTCTCAAGCCTTTGCCAATGGAGACAGACAGACAGACAGATATGCTATAGGATGTAGATATATCTTATATGCATAGGTTAACATTTGCCATATATAAAATTCACAAATTTATATTTGTAAAGTCATCTTAGAATACTGAGGAAGTTGAATGAAATATTTTTATTATATCATAGAATCAAAGTGGGTTGTAAGGGGCCTCAGGAGGTCATCTAGTACAACCCCCTTCTCAAAGCAAGAACATCCCCAACAAGATCATCCCAGCCATGGCTTTGTCTTAAAAGCCTCCAAAGATGGAGGTCCACAACCTTTCTGGGTAACCTGTTCCAGTGTTTTACAACCCTCCTAGCAAGAAGGTTCTTCCTAATATCTAACTTAAACTTCCCTTGTTGCATCTTGAGACCACTGCTCCTTGTTCTGTTATCTGCCACCACATCCTTTCTGTACTAGGGACCCAAAACTGGGCAGTACTCCAGATGTGGCTTCACCAGTGCTTAATAGGAGGAGAAGAATCATTTCCCTCAATCTGCTAGCAGCGTTCCTGCTAATGCAGCCCAGTATGCCATTAGCCTTCTTCTCAACAAAGGCATACTTTTGGCTCTAGGGGTGCACCAATAAAGATTTTTTTGGCCAATACTGATGTGTGATTATTAACCACCCAGCTGATACTATATCAGCTGATACTGATCCAACAGCCAATATGCAGCCCGGCAGCTTGGAAAGCAGCGTCCAGCTGGTAAGGCTGTGTGGGGGAAGCAGAATGGGGTGGGGGAAGGGCAGATTGAGGCTCCCACAGTGAGGGAGGGACTGGGACTGGGACGGGGCCAGTGGCAGGTGCTGTCCAGCCAGGATGGGGTGGGGTGTGGGACAGAGCCATGGGTGACTCATCTGGAGGGCACAGGGCAGCGGCTCCCTGCCACTGTGGGCACCCCCAAGGGAGGCATAGGGGGCATGTGCCCCTGGATTAGTGTATGGGACAAGGCTGGGCTGCCCGCTCCAGGCTCAGGGCCAGAGGATGAGCTGGACTCTTCCCAGTGGGGGGCCTGGGTTGGGGCTGCACTTGGGGTGGGCCGCGGTGGTGCTGGAAGGGGGCTACAGCAAATTTTGGGGTGACTGTAGTCCACCCCATAGACCATTCTCCCAGTGCCCGCTACTGCCTGCCCCGCTGCCCACCCGAAGCACAGCCCAGGTCCAGCCCTGTCACCAGGAAGAGGCTAGCACAGCCCCTGGCCCCAAGCCCGCAGCAGACAACCTACCCTCATCCCGTGCACAAATCTGGGGGGCACATGACCCCCATGCCTCATCTGGGGGTGCAGACAACAGCAGGGAGCCACCCTCCTCCTTCCCCCCCGCCCCGAGACATCCACAGCTGTCCTGCATCCTGCCCTGCCCAGGCAGCACTTGCCCCAGCCCCACTACCTCCCTCACCACTGGGACCTTGATTTGCCCCCACCCCCTCTTTCCTTCCCAAATGCCCCTTTCCCCCACACAGACTTACCAGCCGGACGCTGCTCTCCATGCTGCCAAGCTGCATTCTTTGCCACGTGCATGCTGTGGCTGCACACCTACACACAACATTTATTGGTGACATTATTGCCTACACTAGCCAAAAAAACCCGATTGCCGATACCATCAATTTTCCTTTTATCAGTGCCGATCCAATATGGACCAATATATCGGTGCACCTCTAGCTGAGTCATAGATGATCTTTCTTCTTTCATTAATCTACAATTTATTTAGGTTTTTTTTTTTCTTCTATTTTAGAAAACTTACAAAAGCTTACAAATAACTCTGGACTGCATTTCACTCCATTCATATTTAATAAAGAAATGAGGTAAGTGGAAAATAGGTGATTATGCAGATGGATAGTGCTAAATGTTAATACATGTAATGCCACTGAACAAGTATTATTAACATTACTCTTTTTAAAGGTTCTATTACTGTTAGATTTGTTAGTAAGGAAAGAGCATATTAAAATACTACCAAATGCTTAAGGTCTTAAAAGGATATAGTTCATTACTTCATATAGTTACATATCTTCGACAGCATTTCTGTCTAGTTGTAAAAAACTACAATTGATATCTTCTCCATATATACTTAACCTCCTACAGATTTATTTGATTCTCAATAATTACTATTCTCTGGTAAAAGGCATATGTTATTACAGTACACTGTACTCCCACAAGCTGTCCACTCAGTGTATTTTAATAAATCTCTGCCAAAGCTGTATAAATTTGATCCTGTTTAAATTTAATAAGGATCAGAATATATCAAAGCACAAATACCCAAGGGAGAAATAGATATTTTGCATAGTTATTGAGTGCCCTATTCATAGATACAATGTTTAAGACTTAGACCATCAACCTTGAATTAAAAAGAAAGAGAGATTAATGTGTTCAATGCCAGCTACTTCTTAAATAACTACTGAAATTAGTGTTTAATAAACCATTTTCCCTTATATTACTGTTAAAGTTATTCACAATTTTAGTATGGCAGTTTTAGTATAAGTATCCTAATATGCAACTATAGCATATTTACAGTAATAATGTCTTATCAACTGCACAATCTGCAAACAATTTTTGCAGACAAAATGAATACATTGCTACACATCCCCCCAAAAATTAACTTAGCATTCGGGCCTGCTCTTTTTGCATTCTGTGGGAGATCTACTGTCTTCACTGGGAGGCAGATCAGGTGCCAACAGCTAATAACATTACTAAAAGTGATCCATTTACAGCTCCACACGTTGCAGAATAGTTTACTTTTTGAGAACAATCAATAGCATTAATATGTTTGATACATTATTGCTTGCATTTACATCCTTTTCTTTGGAAACATTTCTGGCATAGGAAGTTATTTTCTTCAGTATTCTGCTAATTCTGGACTAATTTTAGTGATTTTCAACACCGTTCTTCAAAAGAGCAACCTCCGCTAAATCCCTCCCCTTCTCAATGCCTGCATGGAAAACACCATAGTAGCAATGTAAGAACATAAAAAGTATCCTATTACATAAGACCAGTGGTCCATCTGCCCCAATACCCTGTGTGTCAAACAGTGGCAGGGATAGATGCTTTAGGAGGAGAGCGCTGAAACAGATATATCTAGAATGATCTATCCCCTATTCATTACTTTCCCTGGCATCCACAATGGAACACTGGCACAGCCACATCTGTGGAAAGTTACAACCCTTGCCAGCAACTCAGATATTACATTTCTTTCAAATGCAGACATGTATGTTCTATAATATTCTACATTTACATACACCAGGGTTAAGATACACTAAAATCTTTTCAAAACCATTTTTGTTTTGTGTGTAAGAAAAACAAATTTCAACACATAAACGTTACTCGTGGCATTTGTTAGTAATGGAAATAATAAGTCTTCCTTTGTCACTATTGGATATTCCTATTCAGTGCATACCTGACCGCTACCATTTATTAAATAAGCCCATTTTCTCCTTCATCACCACCACCACCACTACATTTCTGGTTGTGATAATAGGTCTGAGTATGGAATCAAACCATAGCTATGCCTAGAATTACAAATGCTTATTTGTAGAGAACCAAAGGTATAAAAAGCAAAAAAGGCAGTCAGCTTTCTACACCAGTGATGTTCAATCTTTTGACCCCACAAGCCAGATGAGTGGCACAGGACCTATCCATACCAGATCAAGCCACATGTCAGGATCACGCCCTAGAGCCCTACACTGCCCCCTCCCTGCCCCACACAAAAGGATTGGGCCCCAGGGACCCAGCACCACTCCCTCCGGCCCCTGTATGCTGGGATTTGGACCTGGGGGCCTGGTATCACCCCTTCCACTCATGCATGCCCGGATTGGGCCCCAGCAGCCCGGCACAACACCTTCGTGGGCCTCCCACACCAGGATTGGTCCCTGGAGCCCAGCACCATCCCTACCCAATTCTGTGCACTGGGATCAGGCCCCTGATCCAGTATGCAGAACCAAGAACTCACATGGGTCTGGAAGTCTGGAAT
>NW_005842076.1:2183590-2203178 GCF_000455745.1 Alligator sinensis
CCGAATGATACAGTGTCATGGGCTGAACACCTCTGCTCTATACCAAATGAAAATCTGGCCCAAGGAAGTAACTGATGTTGTTTTATAGGATAACCACAGAGTGAAATCCTAGTCCTGCTAACATTAATAAGAATGTTGACTTCAATGGGGCTAGGATATTACCCTGAGTATTTCATTATGCAGGAAAAATTGAACTCTGAGGAGTTAGTAGGGTTTTACATGCACAATGAATCCTAAAATTTCTAAGTGCAAATGACTATAGGGCCAATTTTGTTTCTACTGAAGACAATGGCAAAACTCCTGTTTTCTTTCATTTTCACCATTAGATGAACTTTAAAGTTAACAAGATAGCATTGAAATATGAAGCCATTCTTCATCCTATCTCAAGATTAAAAGAAAAGTCTCTCTCTCCATGTGTACATATGTGTTTGTATATACATACACACACACACACACACACACACACACACACACACACACACACACACACGTGTGAGCGATGAAGTTAAAACAAGATCAATACAAGTGTAGGAAACTATGATGCCATCAACAGAACTTATCAGCAAAATATTACATGTTAAAAAATAAAGTTGAATTAACATCAAAATAACGACATAGAACTGATGGAAAAAACATGTATTTTTAGCAATATGAACTAAATAAGTGGTTAATTCTTTATTTACCCCTTCTGCAATATGGTTATCTAGTAGTATGTGAACCACAGAAACTATTGTGCCTAGAGTGGTGAATAATGTGGAATTCAGTCATATGAAGTTGCAATGCCTAGGTACTAAGGGGCTGAATTAAGACTGCAGTGAAAAGCTTAACTCAATTTCCTTGCTTTTATGGGTTTATGTCTTTCAACCTTAATGTTATTTCAACAGAATGTTTTGTGTTTATTATGGAGATATTCTGCTGTACAGGACTTCCCTTTTCTCAGTTCATGAAATTTTCAATATAACAAGGAAAAACCTTGGATTCCTGTTTTGAAAAGCATATTGCCATTTTTATTCAGCCTGTATTTTAATATAGCATCAATATTTAACTACTTCATTAAATGAAGTGTGACTTTTATAGTGAAAATGTCAGTCTTTGCAGTTCATTAAATTCATTTAAAGCAGAGCTGCTTGATTTTTTTCCTGGAGGAATAAAGGGCTATTAACTGAAGGCATAAACTTGGCATTAGCATATATTTTTTCTTTCAAAATTAACATTCAAGATTTGTAACAGTCTTTACAAATGTAAGTGATTGTTTGTATCTTTTTGTATTATCCTTGCTTTTATAATAGATGTCATTTTTATAGCATATACAACTGTTTATCACAGTTGGATATGACCAGTAGGATGTCACAGAGGGTATTAACATGTCTGGTGCTATTATGAATCTGTAGAATTTTGCATGTAGTATTAAAAATACATTATTTTGAACTATGGCATCTGGAAAAATAAACCACATATGATGTGAAATTTAATAACTGATGGAATCCAACAGGGCTGGTAAATAGTGTATTTCTGTTTCATAAAACAGTCTTTGATGAGTATCCTTTTCAAGGAGGAGTTAAATTATCTGAGAGGAAAGAACATAGCTAAAGCTCTGTTTCTGGAAATAAAGCTGCCTGTATTTGTCAGATATATGAATTTGAGTTCTTCCTCTCTTGGATGTTCATGATCTACATGAGTAAAGCTAGAAGACCTAATTACTTCTGATTAATAAACGTATATGATTATAAAGCCCTTTAATAAGAATTAAAAAGCTTCTTTGAAATTTAGTAAGATAGACATAAAAATGATTAATGTTTTCTGCTAATGTTAGGCCCTCTCTACACGTCCAGGTAAAGGTGCAGTTGGATCTAATGCGTGATCCACACAATCATGCCTCCCGTCATGCCACACATGCATGGCAGGAGGCATGATTGTGGAATCGCTTACTGGATCCAATTGCACCTTACTGCCAATGTAGGGGGAGCATGATCCTGGGCTCCGCCTGCATCAGCAAGAAGCAGGCACCCATGGCTGGGAGCCCACCATTGCTGACAAGGCTCCCAGCCCTGGGGACCATGTGCAGCCAGGACTGAGAATCCCTGCACCTGACACAACTCTTGGTCCCAGCTGCATACCACTACCCAGCCACTGCCATCTCTCAATCACAGGGTGCTCCACATGCCCCCGTGGCTGGGAGAATGCAACAGCACCCCGTGACTGCAGGGGCTGAGAGTCCCACACCAGACACGGCTCTCTATCCTGGCTACGCCACACACTGCATTGGCTGTGATCTCCCAGCCTTGAGGGTGCATTATACTCCCTAGCAGCTGAGAGATCACAGCTGTTGTGGTCTCCCAGCCACAGGACTACCTACACGTGCAAATTAAAATTGGACAGAAACCAACTATAAAGTTACTTCACATTTTTAAGCAATAACTTTATAGCTGGTTGGACCTTTTTAAGGTGTGATAGTTACCCTGTCTAAATGTACTGTGCTATTAACAAGGCAATTGCACAATAGATAAAACGTGTACAGGGGGCCTTACCATTCCCTTACATGACAAGTAACAGTAAAATATCAATTTTGTGAGAGCCAGCCACAAATGTTTCCAATTAATTCTTTTCAGCTGGAAACAAATTACCATAAGCGCTCTCCTTGATGAGACAGATCTGTGCCATTATTATGATGATTTTCACATAGGCCACTGCTAAACTGAATGACTAAATAGCAACCTCATTAAAATATCACAAGACAATTTCAATCCTCCTTGTGATTTTGAGTTCCTTGATTTTGGGGTACCAACCTGAGAAACTAAAAAGACCAGACATTTAAAATAAACAGACCATCCACTCTCTGAAAAATCAGATCCCCTTTCAGTGCTCCAAACACACTTCTAGTCACTTTAGAAATGTTTGCCCTTGATTTTCTGAAATTTATACCCTGAAATTATATTTCACAAGTTTCATTTGGACTTGATTTATGAAAATGTATTACCCAAACTACCTCCTAGCTCATCAGACTCCTTGCTTTTTTTGTGCATTAGGGCCCTAGACTACAGGTTACCATGCAATCACTATCCATCCCAAGATGAGGAACAGAGGTAGGCAGGAGAAGGAAGGAAAAAGTTTGCTCCTCTTATAAAGTTAGATTTTTTTTCCACCATATGACTTATTTTTCTAATGGTTTTATTCTCAAAAAGTAACGAGTAACCCCCTGCCCCAAAAAAACAATCTAAAATCTCCAAGTCTGTGCTAAAACAGTGGCTCTCAATTTTTTTGGACCAAGACCCATTTGTAAACATCAATGGCCAGTCCCGACTTTGTGCCCCTCACTCCTAACCTGCTGTCCTTGCCCCCCGCCATGTGCAGGGCAGGGAATGGGTGTGTGTGGGGCAGGAGAGGCCACGAGCAGCCCTGAGCAGGCGGGAACTCTGCCAGCCTAGAAGGGAAAAGCCACGGTTTCCCACAGTTTTCTCCTTTACAGGAGAATCCATTTTTAAAGTTTATTCATGACCCTTTCATATACCCCTGCGACCCACTTTTGGGTCGCAACCCACAGGTTCAGAAACGCATTGCTAAAAGACCAGATCATTTCTGTGTGTGAAGAATAATAGAATCTGAGAGTTTATCCACAAGCCTGGTGCCCAGTTTCTCTGTAATGTAATTATCTTCCCCTTAAATGAGATTTCTATAGCCTTCAAAAACAATAAAAATAGGACTGTCAATTAATCACAGTTAAACCACGCAATTAAAGTGTTATTGGTTCTTGTATTAATTTTTTTAATGCATTAATTGCACATGTGGTTTTGGAGTCTGTGCCCAGGCTCTGCTCCACCACCCCCGGGGCTGAGCAGGGCAGCGGTGGCAGTGCAGAGGACTGCAGGACAGCCCAGGCACAGGCTCCAGGTGGCTGCAGCGGTGTAGGGGAGGAGCAGGGTGCACAGACACACACGAGCAGCCACAGCCTGTATGTGGCCAGGAACATAGCCCAGCTGCATGTAGAGCAGTGCCATGTAAGTAAGTCAGTGAAGGGGGAGGGGGAGGAGCAGGGGGGAGAGGGAAGGGCGCTCATCCAGGGGCACAGGGGGGAAGAGGAGTGGGGGTCACAACTCCCCACTGCTATGCACACCCCAAATGAAGCATGGCAGGCATGTGCAGGGTGGATGCAAGCTGTGCTCTGCTGCCTTTGCCCCAGAAGCCGCGTGACACTATGCTGTGCCTCCCGTCACCGGGTGGGCAGGGGACGCAGTGCAGCCAGCACATGACTCCCAGGGCAAAGGCAGCAGGGAGCAGAGCCCCAGCTCACAGCGGGCAGTCCACCTCCACCCCAAGCACAAATCCATGCCTCCCCCAGGGATGCACAGTGGTGGGGAGCTGCACCCTGCCCCCCTCTGCTCCCCCCAGCACCCCTGGACAAGCTGCCTGTGGCTCTCATGACCTGCCCCAGCCCTGGGGCCCCATTCTCTCCAGCCCCTGCCCTTGCCTCACCATAGGGGCCTCAATCTGCGCCCCCCACCCCTCTCCCTCCACAAACTTACCTGCTGGGCACTGTCTGTGTCTCTATGGACGTCTGTCTCTCACTCCCAAGCCACGGGCCCCCCAGCTGCCCCTCACTCCTGACCCACAGCCCCCTCAATCGAAATTAATTGCAACTAATTTTTTTAATTGTGCAATCAAATTTTAATCATTTTACAGCCCTAATAAAAAACCAACCCCGAACAAGATTAACATTATAATATTAAAATATTCTAATTATTAAAGGGAATTATGTAATTCTAGAAACCATTTATGAACAGAAAGGCCTTAATAGTCATATATATAAATTACTGAAGTGGTATTAATGATGGACTTTCCAAACAAGTGTATCTGAAATAAATGGCCTTTATACACTGTAATTTCCTACACTGTTAGACTAACTAGTTCTAATTACTAATCATTTAGAAAAAACTAAACTTGAGCAAAGCCAAATAAAAATCATTTTTAGGATATAAGTAAACACACAACTGCAAAGGCAAAAATGTGCAATTTGGTGTAACAAAGCCATATGCTACAAACAGATCACAATTACTAGCTAATTTATACAGACTCCTAATTCAACACATTTTTTAAGTGGGACAGGAATCCTAGTCTTTCCATTTGGAAACCTTACCCCGTACCACTTAAAATATGGACAAATGTATGTTTTAACTACTTTAAAAGGGGAGAGGGAGCTACTGCATATTACCCAATATGACCCAATTGCTATGTCTGTATGAACCTGTAACAATGCAAGTGAGGCAAATCACCCTAACTTTGACACTGAACAAAGCAGAGTTAAGACTGAATACGTTTTACTACACTAAAAATCATGCAGTTGCATTGTAGCAGTTTGTATCAATATCCTTTGATCCTGATATAATAGTTATAAGTATCTATACTCTTAGTTAAAGAAAAATAACCAGGGGCGGTAGATAGCTCCTTTTCATTTTTCTGGACCTGCCTATCAATAGCAAAAGAATCTCTGTCTCACACACGCACACATGCACATGCACACGCATGGTAACAAACTGATTTTATACTCAAACTAGTATGAGTAGAACCAAACAAGAATTTTGCAGATTTTTTTTTAACTTCACCTCTCAATCCAGAAAGAAGCCCCTATCCTTATGGAACATGCTTTGATCATTTGGTCTTGGATATTAGGGCTGTGCAAAGCGTCGGTCGGCAGAGATTCAGCCCAATTCTAAGGCCGAATCTCTGAATCCAAATCAATTCAGGAGATCCTGCAATCTCTCCGACCGAATCGGAACCCTCCGAATCTATCTGGAGAGATTCAATGACTCGGCCATAGACACGGTTTTAAATGTTTTTTCTACATACCTCAAGGTACCAGGCAGCTCGTGAACGCTGAGATGGTGGGGCGGATGAAGCCTCCAACAGGAGCATGGGGGGTCCCCAGTGTGCTCGGCAGCAGAACCGTAAGTGGACCAGAAGTATTTCCAGTCCACTTGTGGGTCTGCCACCAAGCATGCATCCCCACCCCCCCACCCCCACAGTGTCCTGTGGGACACTCCATCTGCCCCACCATCTCAGCATTTATGAGCTGCACCTGGTACCTTAAGGTATGTAGAAAAAACATTTAAACCTGTATCTATGGCCAAATCACTGATTCTCCGAATCAGCATTGAGTCTTCAGATTCAGCCGAATTGAACTGGGACAGTCATCTGAATCAACGAATCTAATCACTGTCCCCCGAATCAGGCCGAATCCAAATCCAAATCGAATATGACCCGCTCCACACAGTGTCCAACTTTATAATTATCAGGCTGATCAATGAAGAGATTTTCAAAGCCTGTTTGGGAGAAGATATCCATTAGGGGTGTGCGCCTGCCACTGCCCCTGCCCCCTTCCTCACCGTGGGGGACATCGATCTGCCCCTCCCATGTCCCTTCCCTCCACCCTCCCCTTCCACCACACCGGACTTAACAGCTGGAGTCAGGTGCACCAGAAATTGGATCGGTATCAGCCGATATGCCTCCTTAAATATCAGCTATCAGTATCAGCCCCAAAAATCTCTATTGGTACACCCCTAATCTTGATGCTAGTAGCATGTTGCTAAAAATTTAAGTGGTTCAAGTGAGGCCTAAATATGTTTTGTAGAGAAAGTTTAGTACCATATGGACACTAACAAAGTTTTAACTCCGACTACAAACTGAGCCATCTTCTTAAGGAACCAACAAGATGGAATAATAACTATTATAGCTTTTCCCTGCATTAATGTAGAAGCCTAGACTTGGTCCAAGCCTTCTTGAATAAATAATAAAAGCAATTAGTGCTTAACTAGAGCTTTTACATTTTCAGTACTTTATAAACATTAACTAATGTCTTCTCAAAATATATGTGGAAGCATGATTGTCCATGGTTAACAGATGAGAAAACAGAAAGTTTAAAGGCTGAATTCTTAAGAGAGTCCATTAATTTTAAACATGTATTTTTGGGTGCCTAACTTGACACAATTACGGCTTCATTTTTAGAGGCCCTAAACACAAACAATACCCACAAAATCTAGGTAGAAAGTCAGGGTTTCTCAGATCTGGCCCTCAAAAAGTGATGCACCTAAAGTCACTTTAAAATATACTGAGTGAAGTAACTCACCCAGCACCACTGATAGAGTAGATGTCACATAGATCATAGCGTTTTGGTGCCCTCTGTCCTGCATCTACCCTACTAAACTACACCATGCCATTATTAAGATTTTATCAAACAATAATTTCCAAATAACAACTGATCTCCTCAAACACGAGCTGAAGAATGCTTTTTCATGCCTTAGTAGACTACTGACATGCTTTAGAGTACACAGATACTTGGATAGAAACTTCACAAAACCTGGAACAAGCATTTTAAGGCTCAAAGAACATGTAGTCTAAATTAAAAATGATAGAACATGTGAGAGGCCTGATCGGTAAGAAAAGGGGGGAAAGGAAGAGGAAAGGCAGCATCGAAAGTAACAACATGAGGTGACTTAGTAAGATATGTACATATCCAGATAGTCCTTTTTTCTTTGAATGTCCCATTTCCCTCCCATCATTTCTTGAAGGCTCCTGGCAGGTATGAGTTCTAAAAAGAGGTGAAGAGCATGTGCTTGGCAAAACTTTCTAAAACAGAGAAAATGAATTGGAGGAAGCTTAAGCCACTTATATCCCAATACACAGACTATGCAAGGAAATTGTAAGATAATCAGATCCCTGTTAAAAATAAATAAAACCATTGCTATGCACTTTACTACAGAATGGGCAGTCAATATTAGCAACATGAAACTAGGTTGGAAAAGGAAACCTACCAAAATATCTCATCATAAAACTGGATGGATGTAAGATTCACCACTATGAATAGTATAATTTTCCCTGCTTGGAGTAGGCGGGAAGTTGTTTTGATAATTTTGTACACCAGCATTTAAGAACTAAACAGATACCAAAATCACAAAAATACCAGAGGGAGTATGATGATAAGTGACCAGTTATGAAATCTTCCAAAAATGTTACAAACTGAAAGACCTCTGATTTTCTGTTAGAAAATTGATATAAAGCTATTTCAGGCATCCTCAAATTCCTGTTATTATAGTGTTAAGTTAATGCCCTGATTTATTGAAGTTATACAAAGATAGAAGAATTCTTGTAACCATAGCCAAAAAAATACACTTCATCACTATGGTTGCAAAAACAAACACCCACTATAAGAGGATGACAAGAATAAAAGAACTCAAAGAAATGGAACAATTTACTTCCTGAATTAAATTAGCAACCAGAATATTTGAGGAAAAATAGAAGTAATGGGATTAAACAGTTCTAAATATATCTTTGATATAAATTTTATAACCATAAGGGTACTTACTCTAACTCATAACTTAAACTCCCTCAATTTGGCTGTAGCTCTTCAAAGTGTCTCATACTTTCTTTTATTGATTATATATAAAAATATGACACTGGTAAAATTTTATTTTTGTTTAATTTAAAAAATAGTGAATAGATTATAACTACCTATTCATTGCCTGGAAAACTGAACTTTTCCAGACCTTGCCACACAAACCCACTTTTTGTCAGGGCTAGAGCAGTCAGGAAGAAGTCTAAACTTAGAGAAAGAACAATGTGCTAAGAGCTACACAAAAATCAAAGAAAGACTGTTATAGCCAGACTGGAATTCCCAAGGTGCCATTAGCTGAAAATTTCACAAAATATATATTAAGAAGTGCAATGTATGCTCATGGACTAAGAGAAGATGACACCTATTGGAGTCACTTCCAATTTTTTCTGCCACCTGAAAAACTGAAATAGTCTTACATGGTTCTTAGACACAAACAGATCCACAAACTGCTGAACTCCCAAGCATTTAACATACCCAGGTGAACAGATGCCTATTTCTTCTTCTTTTTCTGCATTACCCAAATCACTGAGGCCTTCATTTTTTTTTTTACAGCAGATTACCAAAACCTCTCAAACCTTGAATTATGTTTTAATTTTGAGTTATGTTAATTCACACCAACTGAATATTGACACCCATGCCTCTATAAATGTCTGGCATCAGAACCAATCTGATTGAAGTAAAAAAAAATCCTTTTAGAAGATAATCTTCTGCCAAACGCCTATTCAAGAAAGACTGTTTTCTTCAAGGCTCCATGAGACTCCTCCTGGATGGATATGACGCAATGCTCTGGAGATGAGATTAATTCAGTTTGGAGATAAAGGTACTGCAGATGATAATCCCTAGAGCAAAATGTAAGAGGTTTCTGATGGATGAAAAAGCAATGTGAACCCTTTGTACCCTGGATCAGAGTCTCCATTCATAATAATTTCTTTTTTTGTTGTTTTTACAAAATGAGTTGTAACTTAGCAGTTTTTACTTAGCAAACGTCATTTACCCCTGTTTACTTTTAAAGATAGCATAAATAAATAAATAAATAAATAAATATAAATAATAGAGAAAAGGAGAAAGAGAAAGAAAGAACTGCCTCCATTCTGAAGAAGTGATCTACAATGCCTAAAAGATTTTCCCATTGTCTGGAATTCAGCACACAAGAGAACAAATGAACCAAGCAAGTGTTAGGTGTACTTCAAATGAGAACATCTGCCACATACTGACTTCACCCACAATATTGAGAAACACTGGTTTTTACAAGTTAGCTGAACTTCCTTTCAGCCAGAAAATGTTAGAGAGCTGCAAGACAGCCAAGACCCACAAGAGTCTGGCTTGATCTAACCATTCTGAAAAGTCCTTTTCCTAAATCTTTTCCCTAAAAATCCTGCGTTAAGTATTAATGGACACTTCTAAAATCCTTCTGTTGGAAAGTCTGGATGATCATCTCATTTATGCTTTGCTTTATCTTAGAGAGCTTCTCTTGTAACCACAAAACTGCCCATCCTCTTTAGCATATGGCCCACAGACTAGATCTAGCCTGTGGAGCCGCTTTATCTGGCCTGTTGGGGTACCAGAAGTTGGAAGACATATGACCGGGGGGGAAGAATGACAGAGTGTGGCCTGCTGCAGAATCTGGAGCCCTTGGGCCTTGCTAGACATGGCAATCATCAGCAGGAGGGTGAGCAAGGATGGATACGAGTGGTCTGTACTGCTGCAGCCTCTTCTTCTGCTAACCCTACCACAGCCCCATGCCACAGGAGCCTCTGCTGCTACTACATGCCCCTGGTCAGAGCTGGACCTCTTGCTGCTGCACGCGTCATGCTGGAGCTGCAGCTGCCACCATGGCATGGGGCAATGCAGTGGTAGGACTGCTTCATAATGGGGCATGTGATGGGAATCAGAGCTGCCTTTGCCATGTGTCTTGTTCCCTGTACCAGCACTGAAGCTTCCAGAGCTGCTGTCACTGTGCCCCAGGCTGGATCTAGCATGGGGTATGAGGTGAGCTTGATGCCCCCATCCCGTATTAAATCAGAACATCCTGGGCTATATATAGTAGCAAGTGTGTGGCCATGTCACATAAGGATGCATCTTTGTATAGGTGCATAAGACTGAAGGGACCTCCTGGGTCATCAAATCCAGACCTCTCCTATGACAGACAACAGTACCATGTAATCCATTAATAATCTTAATCTTTATCTTGATACCGGTTACTTTTTTTGCCCTTACTACATACTAGTCCTAGAAAGCTGTTCCAGAACCCCACTCCTCTGATGGCAAGCTTGCACAGAAGCCATATTCATGGACATTTTCTAACCTGTTTTTTTCTTGGAACAACATTGTTACAAGAACTTAAACTGGTCTTCCCCTCCCTGTTGTTTATACTCAGGTGTCACAACCCAAAAGGTGTGATTTTTATTTGTGTGTGCTTCGGCACTGCTAAATTGTCCCCGCTAAATTGCAAGCTTCCTTGCACGGTGGAGTTTTCTGCTGCAAAAGAGAACCCCGGTGCAAGGGAGAATTTCCCGCCGATTTGAAGCTTTCTTTGCAGGGCGCATTTCTTTGTTGCAGCACAGAGATGCTCGTTGCAAAGAGTTCCCGCCATTTGTATGTAGATTTGGGTCCCATTATTGGCCAGTTCTAAATTATTCACACGTGGCGGCTAGTGATTGGCTTGCTAGCCGTATAAAAGGCTTGAGTGGTTTCCGCCCAAGTTGGAGGACTCCACGAACAAGGGAGGAGGAGACTTCACACTGTGTGAAGATCTCTAAGCGCTGCGGATCCTCACGGACCCAGTGCATTTGAAGCAGGCTACGGAGATCTGATCAATCTCTAGCCTCTCCCCATCGCCGATAGAATTCCTAGATGTACCCCACCTGGGCGCAAAAGAACTGGACCCATGGAGCCTAGCAAACTTCATGTGAGTTGGTTCAGAGCGCTTCCGGACGAGTACTTTCTTCGGCTGACACGACGGGCTCGCGTGTTCAGAGCCTTCAGCTGGATTGGGCTAGAGTTCACAAGTCTAGAACTCTTGTCCGCCTCTTTCCTTTTTCTTCTCTGTAACTGCAACTGAAGCAAGCTTTCCAGCCTACACCATTGCCATCTCGGTGTAAGTAAACAATCTTTTAAACTACCGATACGCGTCCGTGCCTAATTCCAGAGCGAAAGCCTCCCCTCTCCGCCCCCGCGTGCCCGGGCTGCTGGCCACAGCCCGCGTGCAGCGCGAAAAAGGGCTCGGGGCGCTCCCAGCCCGCACATCAGGATGCATTTATAGAAATGCATCTTAATCCCACTTGGTTTTCAGTTTACTAGGACAAAAAAAGCCAACCTGTTTAGCTTCTTCTTGTAAAGGCAGAGGAGGTATTATGCTTGTTACTCGCAAATTAAGAGCCATCACTCCAGACTCCTGAAAAATACTTGCTATTGGATCTGTGGTTTCTATACAAATTCTTTCTGAATTCTTGGACAGAGATTATCTAGGCATCTCCAGATTGAACATACTGAGTTTTACTCCCCTTTTATAAAGTTTCTCCCTATAGAAAAACAGAATGAAGGTAATCATTTTATAAAGAAGAAACTTGGTTGTTATAACATATGAATTAGTTTATAGTTGCAGAACTCATGTTTATGACCTTTAGGTCAGGCAAAATATATGTTGCTGCCGCTGGTGAGGACAGACTGGATGCAAAGCCTGCTGAATACAAGGTGGTGCTTTGTCTAACAGCCACATGGATGGTTGCATTATGTGAGGCATTTACAACATATCCATGTGTAGCATATTATTACCACTGACTTCATTGTTTTGTCAGTGGATATCAGAGAGTGGTTTTATCTAAGAGGATAAGGATAGCTTAATGGCATGTAATCTGCACTGACCTGACCTTCAGGATATATCCCATCAGTTCCGTTTTTTACCAACCCAAACGTGAAAAAAAGATTTTTTTTCCCCAATTTTCCAAAAGATTCTTCATCAACGTACTCACACTTACATGCAGAAGCATGGTGTTTTCCTGCTTCTCCTTCCACTCTAGAAGTCTTTTGAAACTAGAGGTAGAGAAGAGGGAGTCACACATTTGTATTAAATTCGTACCTAAAAATCACTCGAGGAAAAAAGTCGGGATCCCAGAAGAATAACAGAATGTTTCTAGGAAAACAGCTTTTCTCTCAGAGAGCAATTTCTGCTGTGGAGTACAGGGATTAACTGGTTCTTTCCTAACCACCAGCCAGGCAGAGTTTTCTTGCTCAACTAGTCTTCCTTCAAAGAAGTTAACGTAACATCAAGACCAAAGATATTAAAAACATGAACTGCTGAAGTTACGCAGGATAGCAACATACTGTAAGCTTTCTTGCTGGGTTACCAAAAGCCAAAGGGGGAAAAAGGAAAAAAATTAATCCTATCACATCAGTCTCATTAGTATCAATGCTCTGTTCTTCAAATAGAGCCTTCACCTTTAACTGAAGACTGTCAGGGGAAAAATGGCATGCATCCTCATACAGCAAACCTGCAGAGGCACCAAAGACAAGTGATCCCAAAATTATTTACTGTAGTGATTCAGGTTTCTATCCAACTATCTTCTTTTTTTTTTTTTTTCTTCAATATATGGCCTTGTTTCTGGCAGTAGGTATATGCTGCAACAACTTTCCCCAGAAATATAAAGGCTAGGAAAGGAGAGAGAAAATTGGAAGAGGAGGAAAAAACTGAAAAATAATAGTGAAAAAAAGATACAAGATGAAGATTCCTGCACTAAAAATTCTAAGCCAGCTCTCAACAGTGCTATACTACCTGTCACTCATTCAGAGCAGCTGCAACCCATCAATCTGGATTGGTGAAGCTGAAGGTTCAGAATTGATTTTCCTCTACAGAAGTGGTATTCTTTCTTATTCTCAAATTTATTTTAAAAGAAAAAGGTTAAATCCAGAGAAGAAAAAAATGCAGCTGCAGGAGACAGCAAAGCGTATGTTTGCCGCCAGTTTTCATCCATGAAGAGAATAAATGAAACTAAAAGGACCTACAAATACTTCAGAATTTAAGAACGTGTATACTGCTTTTGTATTCTTGTAATATCTAGCCCCTGTGCTATGCCATGTACTGTAAGTACCAATGCTACTGATGCCCTAATTTTCTCAAATTGAGCACATCATGAGTTGTTGGGGGTTTTTTGAGTCATAAATAGAAATTCTGCAGGAGAGTAAGGCATAAAATAGCACAAAGTTCTCACACACAATAAGTCATCATATGAATCAAGCTCTGTATCATCACACTATACCACTCATTTCTCCCAAGGAGATAACTTTGCAAAGTTCCACATCAAAATAATTCTACATGTTCATACTGTCAAGTAGTATGAAATATGACGCAGCCATGGCAAGATTCAGATGGACCATAAAGTGTACCACAGTGTCAGACTAGGAATGCCACAAGGTCCTCAGTTTGTAACATAGATGGGATAAGAGTATTACCCTTCATGATAAAACGTGACCTCTTACTGATTTTCTAGAGCTATGAAAGCTCATTTCAACTGATTCAGTCTTAAATTGCAATTACATTTTAAAATGCATATTTTAAAGAGTCAGTATAAAATGATATCTTCCGACTCCAGTGTTCTCAGACCTCTGTATGTTACAGACCATGGTTACTAACTTTTCAAAAGAAATCTATCCATCTAAATTCTACTATATGTTAAAACAAAGGACTAGAACTATTCTGGTTCAAAGATAAATTATTTAAAAAATGGCTATATTCTGGGAGTTTTCATGATTAGGAGTTCTACTGAGTAATACTATGAATATGATAATACTGGAAAAGGGTTTTCTAGCTTTTTGTAGTTGGAACATGAAGCAAAATTTTGTTGTTGTCACTCAAGCACTTTATAATGCAGAAGAGAAAAAGGGTTGTTTCAACTGTGAAATCCCAAAATAAGCCTACACTTAGCAAAATATGTTTTATCTTAAACTGAACTAACTGCATCTATAAATTACTGCAAAAATAAATACAAAAGCCTACAATACTATTTTACAACCATTTTTCAGACCAGAGCTACTCTTGAAATAGAAAGTTCAAGACTCATTTCAGGCTTGCAAATGGCACACTGTACTCCAAACAGCTTTGAGTATGTAAAGTGCCAAAATACTTGGTAAAACTTTATTACCTACTGTCTTGACTCCCTCAACATATCCATATAGTGGACGCAGAAAATATAGTTTTGTTTTCCACAACTTGTTGCTAAAACTCTGGGTAGTATTTAACACTTGGATCCTCTGGCTTTTGTTGGAATAACTCAAGGCTGCGGGTCCACGGTCCTGGTGGTTGGTTGTAAGTATGCTGGGGCTGAGAGGAACTGCTGTTAAATATAACGTTTCTCCTGTGACTCAGAAGCAGGCCAAAAGAAGGCAGCTCTGCCAGAGATGGAGTACAAGAAGGGAACTCCTACTTTTGCCTACTCAAAACATTGCACAGGCAGTTTTTGCTAGAGGGAACCCCAATAAAGCTTCTCTCCAGGAGCAAATAACCACTGGCCTAACTCAGAGACACAAAGAGTAGTGCAATGGCAGATCAGGGTGAATCAAGCCCATTTGGAGAAAGATGATTTTGCAAGGTTATGCAGAAGAATTATAGCTAAATCCTTGGGGTACCAATTCTATATGTATATTCAATAATCTAGAGGGGGCTGTTTTGTAAGAGTCTTGCATGAGCAAGGAAGCCCAGCTACTGTTCCAAAACATTGCTTTTCAAATGCTGAAACCCAAATACAAAAATACAAGAATAAAAAAACGGAGGAAAGCTACCAGAAACAACAGGTAGATTTCTACCACAGAAGCAACCATACAAGCCTCTGGCAAGTCAGACTGCATTGTCTGAAGTAATGTGTAATTCACTTCTACACATGCTTAACACATGGGGTGCTTGGTACTCTCCATCATGGCACTTTGTCAGTGCAAATATTCCTTAAAGTGGGTGTGTAAGAATGTCAGAAAGATGGGAAGGCAAGTATGTGTGTTCTATCACTTTATTTAAAAATATTGTGAGCCCTAAAATGCAAGTTATTTTATTAGCCCACAGCATCATACAGACAGCCCGTGTAGCTCTCACTTCCAGCCTGTGGGATTCCTGGAGGGCCAGGGAAATCAGCACTGGGGCCTGCTACAGAATCCAGGGCTACAAGCTCCCACTTGGGCATGGCCGCTGGTAACAAGCAGGGAGAAAGAGCTGCTTTGCTTCTCCTGTTGCTGCCTGCCCTGCTGCCACTTACCCCATCACAGACACTGCCTCTGCCATCACCTGGTCCAGATCCAGCCCACAAAGAGCCCTGAGGTCCAAATCCAGCCCAGAACATAGAGTGAGTTTGACACCCCGCTGTATGCCAGTTTATCATGTTATATAAAGTTACTAGAAATTTAGACAACCACAGACAATAAGGAGTCACACAAGCATGGATATTAGTTTTGTTTAAATCAATGTATATTTTGGAATATAAATGTTTTCAGTTATGGGCATAAAGTATCCTCTCAGGTACATCTGCAACTTAAACTTAAGTCAGTAGTGCTTGGGTGCACATGTATAGTATAAACCCTGCCACAAGTTTTGTAAAAAAGATTAAAGTAGTTCTAATCATTATAAACAATACAAAAGAAAGAAATACTGTCTTGGGCTGTGGTAAGAAACCACAACCGCAGAGCCTATCAGGGGAATTATATCCTTATATTACATAGTTGCTTGACTGTTATTATTGTACCTTTATGCTTACTGATTAAAAAACCAACAACAAATAAAGCATACTGAATTTCAGGTTCACCTACAATATTAACATTAATCTAAATTAAATTCACTATTGCTTACTCTACAGAACAAATTTCCTAAAAAGAGACACCTTTGCCAATCAGAAATCAGCTTAATTAATTTAATATATGCATCCTTATGAATATGCAAGAATAAGCAACTTTCCTAAACCTGCCAAAATGCAACAACTTGCAGGAGCAGCATAACTATAAAAAGTACAATAGCAGTAAAATACCATAGATATAAAATAAATGTTCTGCTCTGGAAATAAACAGCTCTGCTGAGTTGATACTTGCACAATTTTCACAAAAAACAGGCACAAAAAAAAAAAAAAAAATCAATATTTATAGGATATGCTTCGATCCTTCAAATGCACATAACTTTACAGATATAAGTTGCCTCTCTGAGCTTAATGCCATGATTCATGCGTATAAAGTTATTCATATGCATAAGTGTTTGCGTGATCAGGAATGAAGTGTAGATTTTCAGGTACACAAATTTTGAAATATTTGACTATTTTACACAATGATGTACCCCTTTCTTCAATCTTAAATACAGAATATTTCAATTCTGAAAATCACTTCTAGGGCTGCATCCAGATGAGCGCAGACGTGCAATATGTGGCATCTCAGACCTATGCATGGCACCACCCACTGCACGTGCAGGTGTTCCCTGCACTGCTACATTGCAGCATTGAGGGGAGGGGTTGACCCCAGGAGATCCCGGAGTCAAAAAAAAAAAAAAAGACATGCAAAAACAAAAAATGGGGCAGTGCACATGGTGGCAGCACACCCTTCCCAAAACCAGAGCCATGCTCTGGCTGCCAGCCAGGCTCCCAGCTGCAGGAACACTGCGGCGACAGCTTCCTGAGGCCCCCAGGATCCCAGGTAAGGCTGCTGGAGCCAGCACAGTTGCTGGCCCCAGCCTACCCTACCCCACGCGGGGTAACCCGCCACACACCAGAGCACACGCGGCACAGGTGTTCTCTGAAGACAAGTACTAGCAGCACAAGTTATGTCGCTGCTTCTTTTCCCCGGGGAAACAAGTATCAGCACTTGTGTGGACATGGCCTAGAAGTGCAAGTGGGGACTACTGGTCATAACACTAGATGAGCAGACACTGGCTTCAGAGCAAGAACAGCTTTATCAACAAAAATGAAGGTGCGAATTACTGACTGAAAAAACAAAGCTTTCAAACTAAAAAATATGTATACATTTCTGTATTGTTGCATTTTATGGGACGAGACACCCTCAAAAGTTAGATGTATGAAAATGAGGAATAAAGAAAGATAACAATTGCAAAAACCAGGATCCAGTATTTACGTAATAGAACAGCGGCTGCATGGGTTCTTGCTTGCTGGAACATTAACTGAATTTCTGTGGATTTTAAATGTCATAGCCCTACTTGGGATCCCAACTGTTACTTTGGGAACCGTCTTATTAAAAGAATACAACTGATTTGTTGTAATATAAGTAGCTATGAAATACTGGATCTAGGCCTCAATTTCACTTAATACACAGGAGTAATTTTGCATATTTAAGGAATTCCGTTAAGCTGTTAAATGGAAACTGTTAAACCTGAGGAAAAGTAAACGTAGATGTAAAGTCCTGAGACCCAAATTGTCCACTCTATATTCAGAGGGGGGGCAGGCGTCAAAGGGGGAGTCTACAGTTTTTATGGTGTTGTCTTTTCTGAGCACCAGTCAGCTTCAGCAATGGATGTGACATCTTAGTCAGAACAGGCAAAGAACAGGATGCTGTCGGAGAACTCAAACATCCCTTTATCTGGAAGTTGTCCAGTCCCACCTGGCCACATCACACACAACTCTCCACCCTTAGTTCCAGTGCAGGTTACCTCCAACTTTCCTTTACCAGATTAAGCCCTTTCTACTAGGGGTATGCGAAGCAGGCCATATTCGATTCAGATTTGACCCAATTCAAGGGACAGCGATTCGTTCGCTGAATCGGATCACTGTCCCGATTTGATTTAGCCACCTCGAGGTACCAGGTGCAGCTCATGAACGATGAAATGCTGGGGTGATTGGAGCATCCAACAGGAGCGTGGGAGAGCCACCGCCCCCCTCTGTGGCAGACCTGGAAGTGCTCCTGGCCCGCTTCCGGGTCTGTTGCCAAGCACACTGGGGACCATCCCCCCCGCATTCCTATGGGATGCTCCATCCACCCCACCATCTCAGCATTCACAAGCCGCCTGGTACCTTGAGGTATGTAGAAAAAAACATATAAAACTGTGTCTATGTCCGGAGTATTGAATCTCTCCAAATCAGAGGTTTCCCATTCAATTTGGAGAGATTAATGGGTCTCCCGATTTGATTTAGATTCGGAGATTCCGCTGCCGAATCAAGCCAAATCTCCTCCAAACCAAATCAGTGACCAAAGCTTCACACAGCCCTACTTTCTAATGCCAGCATGTGCCCAAGAGTGAAAAGTATGGTCAAAGTGACCCAGGCAGTGAGAAGTCTAAATTTACAACAGGAAAAATACAATGTTGAGTTGCTAATACTTTCTCCCATGAAATGTTGAGCACAGGCCTGAACTAATGCCCATATAAGTCAATGAAAAGTTTCCCACTTTGCATCAGGCCTCAATGAGGATAAACAAAGTTAAGAAATAATAGTGCTAATGAAAAAATGAGGGAAATATGCTCTATTTCTTTCCAAGAAAATGTGTATTAGGTTTAAAGGCATACTGCCAATTCGCAATTTTTTTTAATTTGATTTTTGAAACATTCGGTTTTTTGGTTTTATTTTTTTACCAACCCATTTTCCACATTATGTCCTAAAATCTGAAGGATTTATACATGTTTATAAGGTTTTTCATTTTTGTTTTTGATTCCCTGTTAATGTTTATTAAGGCTTTTTTCAACAAAAGAGAAAATGACTGACTATGGAGGGGAAACAGAGAAAACAACTTTATATTAAGCAGTAGCAAATGTAGCATGTGAACAAGCTAGAAATATGCCATTTTTGCTACTTTATTTCATTTCTAATAATATATGGTTAACTGCTGAGCTAGTGCACAATTTTAAACATAAATATAACTTATAGATGGAAATATAATCACTCATATTTACACAGTCTGCTTATGAACCCCATTTTCTTCCAACACAGTCGAGTGATGCTATAGTTTAAGCCAGTCTACCCCAGGAAAAAGTTTTCTAACATCTGCTTAGATAAGCAAACTGATTATTTCAGGATTTATTCTCAACCAAGGTTCCACGGTACCCTGGGTTGCTGCAAGATCCTTTAGGATGCCATGGGGTGCTGTGTAATATTAGCACTGTTAAGAATGCACACATTTACACATGATTCACAAGATAAACCCAAAGTTCTCAAATAGGTATCCATAAAGTTAAAAGCCATTCTGACCATTCGAGTTCTTTGCAACAGATACATTTTCTATTTCCCTCTTGAAAAAAAAAAA
>NW_005842076.1:2203254-2209366 GCF_000455745.1 Alligator sinensis
GGGGGGGGGAGAGGGGGAAGGGGGAGAGGCCTTGAGTCTAAAAAAGGTTGAGAAGCGCTGTTCTAGAATAAAAGGTTTTCCTCCTCTTGTTTTTGCAAGTTTAATATTTGTATGACATTCTAGAAGTTGTTAGCGTTGTTTTAACTGCAAGTAAAGAGAACACACACATAAAAGAGCATCTGAACTGAAGCAGATATGGACTTGTAACCCTGTTATAAAAAAATAATTAAGAATGTAGTGGAAAACATGATCTCATCAAAGTCTTTATCTTAATGCAGCAAAGTGGTGAAGACCAGAAGGTTCTTAAATGACACTGGTATCTAAATGCCTAATTAGATTTTCACCTTAAAGTTCTCAATTTGGTTGCAATCATCTTCAAGACACTATGGATCCTGGCACTTGATAACTATATTAACTAAACAGGTAACAAGAGACATGACTAATGACTGCCATCATATAGTTTTAAGCATCTGGAAATTCAGCCCTGTCATTAGGTATTAGCCTGGATAACATTTGTGCAGTACCCAATTTTCCATCATGCTATAAGCATCACTGACTTTACAGATCAAAGAGCAAGATCACAACCAGTTAAAACCCTAAACATGTAAAACACTTAGGTCCTTGGGAAATCCCACATAATTTGGCATTTTATGTTCATATACATTAGGCATTTACAGTGCAATGAATCCCACAAAACTATTTACATCCATTATTATCAGTAATAACATATAAAAATACTAATTTAATGCAGTACCCTTCTACTGGTCAAAACTTATTCGGCCCTACTGTGCTAGGTACTGTCATTTATTATACTCTGATACAGTCTCAGCCCCAAAGAACGTCACAATTTAATGTAGTTGCTCACATAGAAGCGTTTGTCATGGAACATAGATGGGGATAGACTGGAAAGTTTTGCTGAAATAGGTATGTCAGCTGGGAGTGTGAAAAGATGATGCTCGCAGCTGATAAAGCATTGCTGGCAAAACCCTAGATACAGAAGAGTTCCAGCTGCTTAGCTTATGTCATTCAGGGAGATGGTATAATTGTGCAGTAACTCCCCTTCTAGCTGCATATACTATCTTTACACTAGAGGGCTCTGCCAGGGTAGCTAGCACTGGCATAGTTATAGTGGTAGAGATTGCATAGTATAGACACGAGCCTGGAATATTGTTATTTCCGATTTTCTCTTACCTACTTCATAGGGAGAATAAGATTCAATAACTTCATATCAGGGACTAAAATGTAATACGAGCAATGTTATGACTCAAAAGGCAGTTTAAAAAAATAACCTCATTTTTCCAATTCTTTGAACTATGACTATGCATGAGCTTCTTTTATAAGTTTTCTATGTTTCTTTTCCATGTGCCATTTTATACATACTTCAGAAAATCTTAATAATAAAACCTAGCACTCTTCACACACTACTGTACATCATTAAAAGTCTCTTGTGGATTAAACTGTAATTAGTTATAATGAAAATTGCTGAAAAATCTTCAACAGGATAAAACAGCTTCTGCTATGTTAACTGCTTTTAAAACCAACTTTTCCATGTGTTTTACATACAAATGGTTTATTCAATACAGAAGTTGCATTATTTGAACAAAAAAAAATTCTACACTGCACAATCCAATTAGTATCACCATTATACACAAGCTCATTCAAAACAACATAGTCCTTTGTAAGTTGCTGCCCTTGGCATATAAGGATGCATTTTCAAAGCTAGCTGCTCAAGAAGATTCAAGACATGAAAAGCTGTGGGATCATTACTCCAGGAAAAAAAATGTACTGCAAGTACTAGCAATAGTACAAATTATAATTTGTATTCTATTTTTAATTTGCCATGAATTCCTTGAAATCCTTATTAGGAAGGGACAATGGACTGAAAAAACAGTATTTTAGTTATACCAGAGTTCATGCATCTCTAGAGCTACATCTTGGTCCCCAAGGGAAGGGTGGGGAGGGGAGACATTTTGTACCACCCTGCTTCCCAACAGTAACTGTCTGTGCAGTAATGAAGTTCTGCAGATCTCTGTTTTTGCTTAAATAATATCTCAGAAACTTGCCAGTTATGCAAGAGGTTCACTGAGATAAAACAGCAACCCAGATTGAGGTGGTAAGGTAAAAGAAAAATCACAAAACCTTTTACGGATTTTAATCCACAATCTCTATCTTTAGATTTAGTAGTCTGGAACATGTAGGAAAATCCAGGCAGAGATGCAACCACCAGGACTGCAATTCTGCAGACAACGTACTAATCATATTTCTGTCTGAAAACGCTTGCTACATGGCTTATGGTCCTTGTTTCGCTGTTGTGCTCAGGATCCTCGATTGCCAAAATGGTAAAGCATTTCCTTACACAAAGTATGGAAATTTGAGATTACCCTTTCCCTGTTGCAAGGCTGCCATGTAATGCTCTCTCTCTTATAACTGTAAAAAGATAACTTATTGGGCTCAATTTCCAAAATATAAAATATTTCAACCAAAAAAAAAAAAAAAAATCACGCTAGCACCTAAATTTGCTATCTAAATTAAGGCACCCAAATATGATTTTTTTAACATTTAAAATAGATACGTTATACATTTTTACTGCAGTAAACTTTTGGATAAGGGCACTAATTTTGTAACCATAATGGTAACTTGGACCAAGCTGTGGTGGTTTGATTTTTTTTAATAGCACTAGGAAAACTGTGGCTACTTTACCATTTCTCTTTATTCATTATGATGAATGGTAGTTCCCTAAATATTTTCAGTTACAAGGCATGTAATCTACCCAATAAGTGAAGAAGTTTGTTTAGAAAAAACTATTAAGCTATAGCAAATGTCCAAAATTACTTTCCATCAGCAGAACCATAAAAGGGCTCAAGACAGAAGTAGAATGTTTAACAGCTGGTCCCTTTCAACCTTCTGTAATTTTTACAGCTATTTTTTAGTGACGTTTTAGTGCACATAAACACAAGAGCCAAACTTTTTTAGAAACAGGGAATCATAGTGTGCCTATACAGTTCTACCAATTGGAAGCAGGCCTCATTTGCTGAGAACTATCACCACCTCTAACGCACAGAGGGGCAGGTTATACTTTGACTTCCATTACTTCTATCCCAGCACAGGATACTTAGGAAGTACTGCCCCAATCTAACAAAGCATTTAAGCACATATTCCTTCAACTATGTAAGTGAGCCTATTCAAGTCACTGAGATTCAGCATACACTTGGTGAACCACTGAACTAGGTCTCAGGACAAATTATTTCCAACACAGGTTATGCCGCTGACTACCTGTGTGACCTTGGGCAAGTCACTTCATCTTTTGATGCCTGTTTTTGCTGTTGCCTTATCTATTTACCATGCAACCACTTTGAAGTTCTAGATCAGGATTTTATTGTGATCATAAATCTCCTAAAAGCTACTTCAGTACAAACAGGAATTCTGGAACTATTCTTGTACTTAATTTTAAGCATATGCTTAAAGGCCTCTGTCCAGCAAAGCATATCTGACAACCAAAAGCAATACTCCCAAAAAATCAGTAATAATCACCAGGAGTAATTAGCCAGTTTTGACCAACCCTGAGTAAGTGTGAAAATAAGCTGGAGGCGCAGTTCTGTAGAAGAAATCAATTAGAGTATACTTGCAGGTAAAGAGTTAGCTTAGGGCACTTATGTCAGTGTCCTATTCAGGAGCAGAGAAGAGGCACACAGAAGCATAACAGAGGGACTGCGTTCAGAAGAAGTGTGGTTGGGGGAGCACTCTGCTCCAGAGAATGGGTAGATTTATAGAGACAAGGAGCTTCCCTTCAAGGAAATCAGTCACAGGTTGTTCTGATCCTGGAACGCCAGTACTGTACACTACTGATTTCCTGACTGATCTTCAAATACTCACTATTTCAAATGATACAAGCAAAATTCAGGGTGCATGGGCCCACTCAGGATCAAGTCAAAAGGATGCAAGAATGTATCTGTAACAACTGATCCATGTACATCCATTATAGGTGGAGTTTCATTATAAAAATATCTCTTGCAACAGACTGAACTTGGCCTACAAGATCCTTGCCAAAATTGTGCAAAAGGGCAAAGAGAAATGGAATTTCAATTGTTATACAATCTTATAGATGAAAAAGTTAGTTGTGCCTCATGCTTTCTGCATAGTGCTCTGTCTCCTTTCTTCCTGAAAATGAAAAATGTATACACTGTATTTGTACATGTAAACTTTGTGTGCATGAGAAACAACTTAGTTTGCACAACAAAACTTCTCTTTTAGCAGCCAGTCAAGATTTCGGATGCAGGAAAAAAAAAAAAAAAAAATCAGCAAATCAGCAATTCATACAAGACAAGACTAGCCCCTGAAATAAGTGCATGCTGTACATAACACAATGCATGAAAGGTACAGTAAGTGTATAGTATGTCAAGGAGTGCAAGCTTTCATATTTAGCTGGCGTACCAGACAACAGTGCATATTTCCCAGGCATTTAGAGCTCTTGCAGTCTTAACAGGATTCAAAGTTAAGGTTGACAACTTCATCTTTAATTCATGATACTGTGTCTCTTTTTCTTTTTATATTAACTATTAACAAAGCAGCATGCTAATAGCCTCAGTGTTGTATTCGCAGAGAGCACGCGCAATGCATGAATTGCGTACATTCCCCGGGAACACTGTTCTACATCTCCCAGTGAAAGTGCATCTGTACGTTTTGAATAGCAAGGCAGCACCAGATCTTGAAGACCACAGCAGTGAAATTACAACTATTGTAGAGGGGAGCAAAAAATGTACTCTGAAGTTACTCTCCCCAGAGAAAGTTTCTACCTACTTAGGTACCGTTCCTCTGGTTTTGAACTCAAATTATTTCTCCCTCTTGTAGTTCTCTACAGTTGCCTCAAACTTTATCTAGAAATTTGCAAAGGACTCAACACATCAGATTTTACCTTAAATTAACACTTCGTGTAGCATCCTTCCTTCCCCCAGCATCTCAGATCCTGCCTCACAAAAGGCCCCAGAGGTTGGGCAAACACAGCACCAGGAAAAACACAGTGTGAAAGGGATCTTTATGTGCATGTGTGAGGGCCCAGCGCTAATAGCTCAATGTGCTATTGACACATCACAGTGCAAACAGCCAAGACTTTTTCAACACAGCGCAAGTCCCCGCATCACTCTTAACTTTGCGTTTCCCAGATTCAGAGAATTTGAGAAGCAAACTGCCTGCATACGTATTTCAATGCATCTCTGGAAATCAATGTGGCCATTGGGGAGCGCCCATTCCTTTATGCCTGCAAACATCTGTTCTACACGCTACATGGGCCACAAAAAGAGAGGCAAGTGGCACATGCAGCGAGCCGGCCCACAACTTTTTGACAGCCACGTCCGTGGCTGCGCTCTCAATGGTAGCAGCCCAGGTACACGAACCTTGAGCTAATCCTCAGGCTCAGAATATATGTGCTAGTTAGAGACTGCATCTGGCATCACTGCAAAAATCAAAGCAGGTAGCAGGTTCCCCCTTCCACCCCCTTGGAAAGATGCACCTAGAAACCGCCCGGCCAGCAGAGGTCTGCCCAAACAAAACCCTGAGAGCAAAAGTGGGACCTGCCCTGGCCAAGTTCAGTGCAGGTGGGCACCCAGGGGCCCTGCAAAACCACCCGCTGTTGCCTGCTGGGGGGAAAGGGCAAGGGACAAGTTCATTTGCTTGGGGGGGGAGAAAAAAGTACCAGATCTGCCCCACAACCTCCCTAGTGCCTGCCGCCTGCCAGGGGCAGGAGCCCAAGCCAGCTGCCCACCCCCCAGCCCCTGGGGCTGTAACTACATGACAAGCCCGGGGAAGGGGCAGGGAACCGGTCTCCCCGCCGCTACGGGCAACTTCTAGCAGCCTCAACCTGCGGAGCGCGGGGTGAGCTCCGCTCCGCTCCGCTCCGGCCCCGCCCCGGCCCCGCGCGCGGCAGGAGGCGGCGGAGCAGGAATCACCTTGCCGTAGCTGTAGTAACCCAGGCACTGGGCGAAGTCCAGGCTGGCGGGGTCCCCGGGCAGGGCGCTGCCCGCGGCAGCCGGGTAAAATCTTACAGCCCTGCCGGCGGCGGGGCCCCCCCCCCGCCCCCCCCCCGCCCCCCTCCACACCCACCATCAGCAGTGCCTAC
>NW_005842076.1:2209774-2211111 GCF_000455745.1 Alligator sinensis
GCACGCGGGCAAGGGCCGGCCAAGGGGACCGCGTGCCCGCAGGCAGGCAAACTGCATGCATGTCCCGCAGCCTGCACGTTCCTGCATGCACCTACATGTAGTCCAACGTGCACGCATGCATGTCGGCTACATGCATGTGGAGTACAACACGTGGGCAGAGTACAGCGTGCACACGTGTGGAGTCCTGTGTGCATTCAGAGCATGTTGGCTACATGCATGTGGAGTACAACATGCATCCGCAGGCAGGCAAACTGCATGCATGTCCCGCAGCCTGCACGTTCCTGCATGCACCTACATGTAGTCCAACGTGCACGCATGCATGTCGGCTACATGCATGTGGAGTACAACACGTGGGCAGAGTACAGCGTGCACACGTGTGGAGTCCTGTGTGCATTCAGAGCATGTTGGCTACATGCATGTGGAGTACAACATGCATGTAGAGTTCAGAGGGCACACCTACATGGAGAATCCCATGTGCATACATGTATGCAGCGCATGTCAGCTATCTGCTTGTAGAGCACCTGTAGAGGACAGCATGCATGTTGAATATAGCATGCACACATGCATGTGGAGTGCAGCACGCAGGCACATGCAGAGTCCAATGTGCTTAGAACCAACAACCACAAACTGACAGAGAGCAGATTTAGGTTGGACATCAGGAAGAACTTCTTTATGGTAAGGTTTGCCAGAATCTGGCCTGGGCTTCCAAGGGAGGTGGTGCTCTCCCCTACCTTGGGGGTCTTTAAGAGGAGACTGGACAAGCACCTGGCTAGGGTCACCTGACCCTGGTGCTCTTTCTTGCCCAGTGCGGGGTATCAGACTCAATAAACATCTGTGAAATCTATGTGTATATTCAGAACTTGCAGGCCACATACATGTAGAGTACAACAAAATGCATACAACTGCAGACTGCAGCATGCATACAGACCTGCAGAGCACACAAAGTGCACCTACGCACTGTCATACTGCTGTCACGCAAAGACAGAGTACACACATAAACACACACCATAGAGCATAGCACAGCACACAAAGGGGCCCAGGCACACAAAATCACATATACTGTACAGTTCATATGCAAAGTGTGCTCTGTTATGCACAAACCTTGCATGGTGCTTCATCTGGAAATTAAGTTGTTATAGTAATGTACATACAAGCATAGTGTGAACGGGTACAGTATACACACAGTGAATATCTACACATTGTGCAGGTATGTGAACACATACATAGCCACACACACAAGTGTGAAGAGCCTACATATGGTGTGCACACATATAGAATAAAGATTGCATACCTACCGTGTGCACACCCATTTGATCTCTGTGGTATGCTTCCTCTTT
>NW_005842076.1:2211142-2232005 GCF_000455745.1 Alligator sinensis
CGATGCCTCACTCCCCAAAATCCACATGCCTCAGTCTTCTCACATCTTCCCACTTGCCTCTTTTGCTCCATTATTCTAACACTTTCATGGGTGATTCTCCCGCTCTCAGGCTCCCATACCATACTATAGTCTCCCTAATAAGATCATCTCTTTCTATTTTACATCCTTGAGACTTTTCTATAACCTGCACCTCACATCAGAAAACTATTATTCATTTAATCATTTTCTGAAAGTATTTCCTTTAGTTGGTCTTCATTTGACTTTTTTTTATTTCTTATTTGCTGTTAGTCTTGTTTTGTATTCAAGAGATATTTCAAAAACTGGCTATAACCAGACCTTTCAATTCTTTTCCACTTTTCTTGAGATGTTCTAGGCGAATAACTTCCACCACTCCATTTTTTCTTTTTACTTAAATTGCAGCTTTTTTGTAATGTACTTTATTGATTCATACTGATATCTTGCTATCTGAACTTGGTAGTAGAAGAAAGAAAAAGATTTTTCTAACATAATGTCAGACTAGGGCTTCAGAGCATAATAGGCTACTAACAAACCTTTCTTTCTCATAGTCAATGGAAGCTAGTCTAAAAGGGAAAGTGGCAATCCACATAAGTTTGCTCAACCACAGCTGCCACATAATTGGATCTGCTGCCACATTGGTAATTTATGGTGGCTTTCATATCCTATAGCGTTAGCCACAGAACATTTCAAGGAGACACTGTATGAGAGCACTCATACTTCCTTACCGCTGTTGCAGGGGCAGTCATTTTGCTTTGGTGATATTTTAAACACCTGCTTATTTTACTGTTCAGAAAACAAGTGGACAGAGACATAAAGGGCGTTCTTGTTCCAAAGTCTGGAAGTTTGGAAGGAATTTGCGACAGTGAAAAGATGGTACTGTTGAACCAAGGCTCGGTGTAGGTTGTATGCCAATTATGGGGTACTTATACCCAATCCTAACTTTAATTTCCTCAGTTTAGGTAACACTAGCAAGGAAGACACAATGGCAGGACTTTGCATGAGCTGCATAAATCCACTGGGTACTTACCTGAACCACTAACCATGTTCAGGATCCTGCTGCTGGGTCTGCACTGCAACTGATTGCAACTATCTTGGGTAGTGTTTCCCAACCTTTTCTAGCCCAAAGCACACTTACATTAATAAACATTTTTTGCGGCACACCTGTTAAGGCATTCCCCATCCTCATACTTATTGTACCTCATTGTAGCTCATTGCCATGGCAAAATTCCATGGCACACCTGTTCATTTCTGACGGCACACTTTTGTGGTTAGGAAACACTGATCTTGGGTCTGCTGCAGTTATACCTCTAACTGCATTATAGTGTACCGTAAAAGAAACCCTAAGGCCTGCTCTCACCTTCATCAGTTAGGAAGCAGTTTGTCCCTGAACTTAGATCCCTTAAAGCTCCATTGCAAGCCTTTAAGACCTACCACCTACAAAACTTATGCATAGAAATGTCTTTTATTCTCACATGGATGAGGACATTTGCATATATCCATGGCTGTTACAGGTCTTGAATTACTATTGAGCTTGTTTGTTTTAAGTTCATTTAATCTTTTTAAGTGAAGGGATTTCATCATAAAATACATTGTACAAAGGCATGACTAGGATCATTTCAAAACGCCCCGCAGCAAAAAAGCTGTCATAGGCTTTAGAGTGCAATAGGTGACAAAGTATCTGGTCTGTGAATTAACAATAATATTTAGGTAAGTACAGTTGTCAAGTACTTTCACACAAGGTTTTTTAAAAGGGAATAATTGCCCTAATCCCTTTTTACCAATCTAATGTCCAGTGGTTCAAACTACTCCTGCTAGTCTAGTACAGGGAAGTCCAGTTTTTAGAATATGTGATTCCTTCTCTCAGATTCCTAGAAGGAGTAGAAAACCCTTAAGCTTCATATCCGGTGTCACAGAAATCAGCCTATTACTTCAACGTCTCTGACCATGATCTCTTCCCAGCCGCAACCCTCAGTACACTGATGGCAGAGATGCCCCAGCAAGAAAGAGATGTTGGAGGGCTAGACTGATTTCCATGACTTTGGATATGGAACTTAAAGGCTTCCTCCTCCCTCCTGGTATCTGATAGAAAGAATCATACATACTATAAACTGGATTTCCCTGTGCTAGCACGAGTAGTTTGAAACACTGGACATTAGATTGGTAAGAAGGGAATTGGGACAATTGTTCCCTTTTTAAAAAATGGTGTGTGAAAGTGCTTGAAGACTATACTTATCTAAATATTGTTAGTTCACAGATCAGACACTATGTCACCTATTGTAATGGAAATTGTTGTGACTGCAACCTCCAGAAGGCCTCCATTGCTGAAGGCCCTACACCTTGTTGTATGTTCATACCAAAGGAAATGCTTTAAGGAAAAAGAAGACAACCCTAAAAAATCCTCCAAAAGCAAAATCACACAAGTTTAAGAGGTGCGTCACTATATACAGGCAGGGCCGCACCTGGGGGGCGAATCGGGGCGACTACCCCAGGCCCCACACTTTGGGTCGCCCTGCAGACAGTGCTGTATGTGTGGGCCGGGAGCAATCCGGGCCCTTTTTCGCGCCGCACAGGCTGTGGCCAGCAGCCCGGGCATGCTGGGTCGGAGAAAACAGGCGACACGCTAGAATTAGGCACGGACACTTAATGGTTGATTTAAGATTATTTACTTACACCGAAGATGGTCGCGGTGCAGGCAGGAAAACTTGCTTGAGTTGCAGTTACAGATAGAAAAGAAGAGAGGCGGACTAGAGTTCCTTCCTGTGAACATTCTTCTAGCCCATCCAGTTGGAGGCTCTAAACCGCGAGCCCGTTGCACCAACCGAAGAAAGTACTCAAAGAAAAGAGCTCTAAATAGACTCACACAAAGTTTGCTAGGCTCGAGGAACTTGTGCGCGCAGGGAAGAGGGATACGTCGAGGATTGCGCTCGGCGACAGGGAGAGGCTAGAGGCTGATCAGACCCCTGTTGCCTTCTTGATATTCACGCTGGGTCCAATAGGCTCCGCAGCGCTTAGAGATCTTCACGAGACGTGAAGTCTCCTTCTCCTGGTGTTCGTGGAGTCCTCCAACTTGGGTGGAAACCACTCAAGCCTTTTATACGGCTAGCAAGCCAATCGCTAGCTGCCACGTGTGAATAATTTCATGCAAGCCAATAATGGGGCTCGAATTATAATACAAATGGTGGGAACTCTTTGCAAAGTGCATTTCTGTGCTGCAGAGAAGAAATGCACACTGCAAAGAAAGCTACAAATTGGCGGGAAAATAATTCAGTGGTGCCAAAGCGCACACAAAACAAAATCACACCTTTGGGTTGTGACACTGTACAGGCCCCGCTGCAGCCGCCGTGCACTGCCGTCATTCCCCTCACCCGCTCTGCACTCTGGCCGCTTGCCAACCCTCCGGCCCCACACAGGCTAATATGCCCTGGGCCCCACACACCCCTAGGAATGTCTCTGTGTACAGGGAACATACATAGGTGCAGCTTAAAAAATGAATGCCATGCACTGTTTAGGGCTAAGTACAGTCAAAAAGCCCGAGACAGATTTGATTCAGTCTTTGCAGGTTAGTCTAAGCTGCGTAGATTGAACTGATAACCAAGTAAACAGACATTCACTTTTGATTCTGGACATGCAGCCACATGCTTGCAGGGCCCAGGCCAGAAGCCAAGCAGACAGTTTGGGCCATGGCTAGCCTGCCAACCCTTGTGGAGGGGTGGGGAATAAGGGAAGTGCAAAGCATCCTGGGACATTGGGGGACTGTGAGTTAACTTGATTCTGGATGGAATCTGACACAGAAGTTCAATAAACGAGTTTAACCTAAATCAGTTAAGTCTGATACTACATCCATCCAGGTTTATCTTAAACCAGTTTCAGTCATTTATGTTCACTGAACTTCTGTTGGATTACAGATTTGAGCCAGTTTCCAATTACTTATGCCAGTTTATGTGTAATTTCTGTCCCTAGCCTATATGAACATCTATATGCCCCAGTGCAGAAAGACTAATTTACCAACATACTTTAATCAGTTTTAGATTCAGTCAGTGTCTGTCAATTACAAATCATGGCTAAAACAAAACTAAAGGATGTTTTGATGCTGGAAGGAAATGGTTGAAGCATGTGAGGTGTATACAGTGCAGACAAATGCAACTTATCCCCTGTGGCAAAAATATTTTGACTCACGAAATAAGTAAATCATTTGAGATATAGAATGAATAGCAAAAGTGCAGAGTCTTTTCAGAACTCATAGAGTCCTTCAGAATGAAATATTTTATTAGAGATCTTCTCCACCAACAATATTAACAGAAAAATAATATGTAGAATGAGACAGCAACCTAATTCCTACCAAAGTTCAGGGAAGAACTTTGAATGAGGCTTATTAAATGTAAGCATCAAAATCTGTTTACTGGCTAGTATGTCTAGAAAGCATCTTTCTGAGTTTGAAAAAGTAGCTGCTTAGTTGTGAGTTAACACATTATTTGTGACAGGCTGTTTTGTTTGTGAGGGACATCACAAAACTCCTTGATGTCTTACTTAATGTCTTACTCTGTTTATATGAAATCTATCCCTAGGCATTTTCCCTGTGTCATAAGAGGGGGTTTGCATGAGTAAAGGACTGAGTGACAAATGAGAAGGAATCTATAATTAGGTTCCTGCTTGTTTGAAGAAGGGATTATGAAATATCTTAAAGTAAAAGAAAAGTAAGTAGCATCAAGCAGGGGTGTCAAACTCATCTGGCCTTACAGGCTGGATAAGAGGCACAGAGTCAGTCTGCTGGCTGGATCAGGCTCACAGACTAGCTTCACATGCTAAATCAGGGGTCGGCAACCCCCAGCTTGTGTGCCGGGCATGGCATGCAAGGACATTTGCTCAGCATGCCACAGCCAACCCAGGCTCTGGGGAGCTGCTGCCAGTGACCCAGCTGCCTACTGGGAGCAGCCCAGGCTCCTGGCTGGCCATGGGCGGGGCCTGCCTGCAGCCGGGAGGCTGCAAACAGCTGCACCGGGCTCCAGAGCCCAGGCATCAACTCTGTACCGGCTCATGCACACACGCCTCAGAGCGGGCAGTGGGGGAGGGTTCTGAGGCAGCACAACCCTGGTCTCTCCCCCGCTCCTGGCACAGAGCTGGTGACTGGGCTCTGGAGCCTGATGCAGCTGTTTTTAGCCAGCGTGGGGCTGCAGCAAGCAGGCTGCAAACAACTGTGCCAGGCTCCACAGCTCCAACATCAGCTCCATGCTGGCAGAGACTGCGAGCGCACCTCAGAGCAGACAGCAGGGCAGCGCAGCCCACCCCAAGGGGCAGCAGGGCTGGGCGGCAGGGGCTTTGGGTGGAGGGCACAGGTCAGCGGGACAGGGCAGGGGCTTTGGGTGGGGCAAGGGGCAGCAGGGCTGGGGGGCAGGGGCCTTGGGTGGAGGGCACAGGGCAGCAGGGCTGGGGATCAGGGGCTTTGGGTGGGGGCAAGGGGCAGCAGTGCTGGGGGACAGGGTCTTTGGGTGGGGGACAAGGGGCACAAGCATAGCATGTGGGATCAGTCCAAGGTATGCACTACATGCAGCATGCAGGTCTGGGGCATGTACTGCATGTGACACCTATGCCAGACTGGCCTTTGGCACTGGATCGGGCATGGGAATTGGTCTATGGGCCCGAGTCAGACTGGCCACAGATTGAACATTCAGAACCAAGCCACTGTGTGCAGCCCATGCCGGACAAGCTCTGTATGTCACATGAAGCTCACAGGGCCAGGGCCAACATGTACTTCATGCAGCAGGCAGCCCTGTGGGTCAGTCAATATAGATCCACAGGCCACATCCAGCCCATGGGCTGTATCTTTGACACCCTTTGAACAGATACACTATAGGCCAAATATAGATAGCTAATTAATATCTGATCCAAGGCCCAGTCAAGTCAATGGGAGTCCTTGGGTAGCTCTGTAGTGTCTGGCCAACATGAGTAATGGGACAGAAAACATACAAATTGTCCTATTGTACCCTAATCACCATATGACCTATTTAATTATATTTAGTCATTTTTAATTTTAAAATGACTTAACCTCAAAATGTTATGAATTATACAATAAGATAGTGAGATAAAGATAAAATAGTATCATATATAAAGAGTCTTAAGATGTGTTTTCCTTAATTAATACTTTGATTTACCAAAACCATTCATTCCTAAATATTTGTTTGTAGGGCAATTTTGAAACACTGGCTTTTCATGTCATTTTAAAACTAAAAAATCTTTGAAACCTTGAATTTTCCCATGGAACAGAAATTTTGGTTTCTGGCCATGTCTATTTTGGCACAACCTACAGCAGGGGTGGGCAAAATGGCAGATCTGGCTGGTGGCCAGACTCCATTTCCCAGCAGCCCTTGCCCACATTGCTGCAGCCAATTTCTATGGAGACCCCAGGAGCTGCGGGGCCATAACAGCATGGGGCCAGAGATTCCATAGAGACCCATCCCAGAATCACTGGCAGAGCACACAGCTGGGCAGGGAGCAGCTCTGGGGCTGGAGCTGGGATCTTGCAATAGTGACAGCATGTCTGGGGCATGCAGGCAATGGATCAAAGCTCTACCCTGGCTCTGGACCAGACTGTCACCACCAAAAGATCCTAGTGCCAGAGCAGTTCCCCACCCAGCTGCGCACCCTGCCAGCACTTTTGGGGCTGTTCTCTGTGGAAACCCTGGCCCTGCGCTGTTATGGCCCCACTGCTCCTGCAGTCTCCATGGAAACTGGCCTCAGTGATCCAGGCAGGGGCTGGTGGAAAATGGAGTCTACCACAGGCCTGATCTGGCCCACCAGCTGGACTTTGCCCACACCTGATCTACAGGAATCAAGTATTTTTATGGTTTTATCTCTGGCAATAATTGCAGTGAGAACAGAGACCCATTTTCAGGAAAAAGGAATAGAAATTATGATAAACTTTTCAAATAAAATATTACGCCTGCATGGGACATCAGTCTACAGATAATTTAACAGTTTTGAAAATAAGACAAGTATGTAAGTGGTCTATTTTCTGTTCTCTTCAATTTAGCTTATTAAGTGGCTGAAGCTGAATAATCTCTGCTAAGCTTTAAATTGATGCATACATGGCCAAACCTTGTTCTTAATTATATACTATCTATCCCATGGATACAACTGAAGGCAGAATATGCTCCATAGTGCTTCTTCTATCTTTCTGCGCATTTAATCTTGAAAGGATTCCATCAAATTTCTCTCTCTCTAGTTATTCACTTTCCAAGCCTTCAGTAAAGCCATGGATTTGGAAGACTACTTTCTTTTCTTCTTTCAGAGTGGTTGTGACAATGAAGTATTCATAATTTTAAGTAAGTATTCCATTCTTTTTAGCTGGTGTAAGAAAAGCAAGCATCTTGGCATAGCAAATGGAATATTCCAACCAAGGATTTTCTTTGTACCAAGTAGCCTTGAATTTGACAACATTTTTTAAAAGCGCCTTTTAGATAGGATCAGAATACATGCTTGCTAGTGCTAACAATTACTAATTCAGGATGTAGCACATAAGTTATGACTCTGTTCCATCCTTAGCAGTACTTTCTTTTGACTCATCATCATAATTCAATTTTAAAATCCATTACGAATGCTCAAACTGCTTTTCTACAGCAAGAAAATAAATTGTATTTGAATGAATCAGTAATATGCAAACTACAAAAATGTCCATATACAAATTCACACCACCCATTTAAAAATATTCAGCATTAACTTTGTAAACCCTCATGTTACATGTCTAGTTCATTTTATTATAAGTCCAGCAAGGGTACTGTCTAGATATTAATGGACACAGCAAGAAAGTGTCTTTAGAAAAGCACCAAAAGTCATGAGTAGTCATACATTCTAACCAGTCAAGTATCATAAGTTTCCAAGACCTGCAAGTCATTTTATTCTCTCCGTCCCTCAGTATCCCCATATGAAAAATGGTTACAAACTATGAGGTATTAATGCTTGCTTTCTTTTTTCAGAGGTTGAAATTGAAAGGTAACTTGATTAGAGAGGTAACTTGATCAAGGCTGTGCTATTAGCCAATAGAAGAATCAGGAGTAGAACTCAGGAGTTCCTAGTTCTATAGCCTGTTACTGAATGCCCTACATTAGACCAGGCCATCTCTGAAATTTAAGCTAAGGACAGACATTATCCATAAAGCATTTTGTAGTTATCAGAAACTGGTAGCAGAATAGATATTCAGTGCACGGAAACCAGTCTGAGAATGGCCGAAACCAGTTTGAGATAAACCTGGTTGAATGTAGCATCAGACTTAACTGATTTATGTCAAACTGGTTTATGCAATGTCTGTCCCAGACCCCTTGCTGGTTTAAGATAAATCAGATTTCCCCAGCATCCCTACATGCTCTTTGAACTGGGTGGGGTTTTCTGCTCCACAGCAGGGCTGGTCCCTCTCCTCTGCTCCTTGGATGCTGCTCCAGCAGGCACTGCAGGCTGCTCGCCCCCCTCCCCCTCACTACTCCCTGCTAAGCAGGAATTCCCCCCTCCCCTCTGCCTTGCTGAGGAGGTGCGTGTGTATTAGCTAACAGACCACATGCTGGCTACATTCTTTGCTGAATCAACAGGTAGAATCAACAGGTTGCTGGTAATGTCCCTCTGTTGTTCTCTGTTGTTCAGATAAACATTGAGTTAGAGGTGATAAACACTGTTATCAATTCCCTGCTGGGCTAATCAGAGTGTCCTGCTGGAGCCTGGCCAAGCCCTCCCCCCAACCTCCCTCAGCTCAGTACTGTGAAAAGTAAGGGAGGGCTGCTCTAGTGCCCCCCGGCTTCTAGTCTGAGCCACTGCAGGCATGTGCCTGCATTTCTGGGATGTCTGTCTAGTTACAAGACTAATTAAGCCTAGCCAGATTAGACTAACCTGCAAAGACTGAATCAATTCAGCCTCAGGCTTTTAGAATGTCTATCCCTAGCCTTACAGTTGTACCAGTTTGGAAACCAGAAATCCAAATCAGTATCTTGCAAGTACTGTAATTTGCACAATCAATTCCCTGATATTTTAGCTCTGATGTCTTAATCCCCACACTGAGAGAGGAGAAGCAGAAAGTAGAAAAAGGATAAGAAAAGTGAAAAGGAGGGATAGAAGCCTGGGACTGACAGGAGATTTGACTGTAGAAAGGTGTGGTTGTTTCTTTACCCAGTCACATAACATGGGCAAGAGTTACAACAGGCTGATATTCCTTGTCACATGACAGGGCTGTTGTTTGATAGCTACTATTATAGAGATTGACCTGAAATTCTTCACTCAGCTAGGAAGAAAAAGAGAGAAGAAAAGTAATATGGATTACTAGTTTTAGTGTAAGGTCTGATCCAAAGCCTGCTGAAGTCAAAAGAGAGACTCCCTCCAATTAATTGCATTAGACTCTGGATCAGACACACATTCTACTTATCAGGAACAGATGCTGAGAATCAATAATATTTTGATTCGCCACATGAAACAACAGTTACAGCAGTGACTTTTGACTTAAAAAAAGATTTGATTAACACCATTTGAAAGTATCCCAATTTATCTTAATCAAGCCCAAGTTCCTTCCTCATCAGATTTTAGGGTCAGCTAACATTTCCAAATAAAACTAAAAAAAGGGGGTAGGTTCCCACCTAAACAATGAGTCAGACAGGAAAACACTTTTCTGTTAACATTGATTTAGATCAGATATGTACTGATCTATATGCCTTAGTGGTTCTGCTCAGCACACCTAGCCCATGTACAGTGGGCACTATTAAACAACCTTTATTGCCCTAGTGTCCTGCAATACATATGGCATTTCATTATGGACAGCAGTGTGGTCCACTATGTCCGACATGTTGTGGCACTACAGAAATGTAATGTTCTGAGGGTGTACAAGTGTTCTAGCTCCCTTTTTGGAGAGCTACAATAGCACCAGCCACAAGGCAATAAAAGGCTACTCCTTGGGTTTCCCCTGCCTCCAGGTGAGTCTGATCACTGACAACTTGCCTTCTCTACCAGAGAAGGGGACAGGCTGTCAATGATTGCAGAGGTGGCAGGGGTGAAGACAACTGTACCCTTGCCCTGCCGCCCCAGTATTGCTGCTCTCAGAGCACTAAAGTGGCAGAGTGGGCCAAGGAGGGAAGGGTTAGGGTGAGGGAATTATTGCCACCATTTGAATGATCCTGGTGGTCCTGTTCAAGTAGCTGTGAGAAGTGGCTTCCCCCACACTCACACTTAAACAGTCCCAGAGAACGTCAGGACTGTTTTAAGTGGCTGTGGAACCAGGAATCTTTGACAACTCGCTGCAGGGAGGGATATCAGGGATCCAGCTGGTCTCCCTCCCTCTGTCTTTCCTCTTTGGAGAATGTGGGATGCTGTATTACTACATGTCTCTGTACAGGCACTACATGTAGCTCTACAAAACAGTAGTGCTGAGAAGTTACTCTTTGAAAGTGCAACACTTTGTAGCACTTTCAGTGTCTTTCTAGTGCTACAAGTTTGAACCACTATTTGCTTACATTTTGTTTCACAAAAAAAGAACATATTTAGTGCTACAAATGTAATGCCTATCCATGGCCTCAGTTTCCACATCTGTATAATGAAGGTAATGACACTTACTGTATTGCTCCAATTATAAGGCAATCTTTTCCTTCAAAAGAACCATAACAAGTAGGCCTGTGCAAATCTCTAGGCTGCCACCGAATCTCCAAATCAGCCAGGCCCTTCCCCTGCCCACTCTCCCAACCCGGTAATGGTTGCCCTGCCTGCCCCAGCTCTTTGGAAAAAAAAAGCCCCGGCTCAGCAGGTGCTGCCGGGTGGCAGGGTAATCCCTGCTCCCCCCCATACCCCATGCTGCATGGGGGGCTCTGCATGAGCTCCCTAACTGCCCCTCACTTCCTCAGCCCCCCACGGGTGCCCCACCCAGGCCAGCTCTGGTCCTTTAAGAAAAAAGACCAAAACCAGAAAAGCCCCAGGACTTACCACTCCTGCTGGTAGGGGAGTGATCCCCACTGCCCCACACTGGCCCAAACCACATGGGGGGCTCTGCAGGATCCCCCCAAAGCCGGGAGGCCACTGCAGGAGGAGTGAGTCCAGGGACTTTTCTTGGGTTTTTTTTTTCTTAAAGGGCCAGAGCTGGCCTGGGTGGGGCACCCGTGGTGGGGCTGGGGGAGCAAGGGGGGGGTCAGGGGGCTTGTGCAGAGCCCCCCATACATCTTGGGGCAGTGAGGGGCAGCAGGGATCGCCCCCCGTCCACCCCAGCCTGGCAGCACCCGGTGAGCACCAGGGCTTTTTTATAAAGCACCGAGAGCTGGGGCAGGTGGGAGCAGCCATTGGGGGGCTGGGGGAGTGGGGGGAGTTGAGGGGGCTGGCAGGGATCCCCCCATGGTCCCCTCCCCCAGCCCTCCCCCCCTCCCCCTAATACTTACCAGCTTGGACTCCAGCTGCAGCTCCCTGCTGCAGCTACCAGGGACTGTCCAAATCATCAGAGCTCTCCAAATCTTTTCCAAAGATACAGAGAGCTTTGAATTGATTCGGAAGTTTAAAATGGTCCCCTCATTTGATTTGGATTCGGAGATTCGGGCAAGGAATCAGGCCAAATCTCCTCTGAATTGAATCGCCACCTGAAGCTTCACACTGCCCTAATAAAAACCACCATTGAATTATATGCCAGGTTAATCTTTAATAAAGCCCCTGACAATCTTGATTTTTGTAATTGTAATATTATATGCATGCAATAAAAAAACTAAATATGACATTTTTCAGTGCAGTTTTCATTTGGTATTTGTTCTAATCCTTTAGGTCCCTTTCTTAGCTACTGGATTCTCCTATGGAATTTTGTAAGAACAATATCAATTCAAGGATTCTGTCTGTAGTTATCAACATATTCAGGGAAATAGCTGATTTTCCTAAAATTGAAATAGAAAATGTGGGACTGACTTATTTGCAAAATATCTATAAAATAGGGCACTTCCTATCTTATAGTGCTATGAGATATGTTGATAAAATGAGCCAAATAAGAACTAACTAATTAGTACATACAGTAAAATGATAGTAGGAATCCATTTAAGTACAGGTAGGGTATCTCCATGGCTAGGGACAGACATTACACATAAACTAGTTTAAGTTATCAGAAACTGGTTTAAACCTGTAACAGAACAGATGTTCAGTGCACATAAACCAGTTTGAAAATGGCTGAAACTGGTTTGAGTTAAACCTAGCTGAATGTAGTATCGACTTAACTGATTTGGGTGAAACCGGTTTATTCAATGTCTGTCCCAGACCTCTTGCTGGTTTAAGATAAACCAGACACCCCTAGCATCCTGGCATGCTCTCTGGGCTGGGTGGGGTTCTCTGCTCCACAGCAAGGCTTCCCTATGCTCCCTGGATGCAGCTCCGGCAGAGACTTGCAGGCACAGTGTCTGCTTGGCTTCTCCCTGCTAAGCAGGAATTATTCCCCACTCCCCTCTGCCTTATGCAGACACCTCAGCATTACCTACCAGACCACACACCGGCTATAGTCTGTGATGTGGGAGATGACAGGCAGACAGGCTTTTGGGGGGTAATCAACAAGCTGCTTGGAAGAGCTGTTTAAGAAGAGTTCCATTAGTTAATGGACAGAGGCTTTGTTTTCTTAATGGGTTGATAAACACTGAGTTAGGGGTGATAAACATTCCCTACTGGGTTGCTTAGGAGCGGGGGAATAATCAGAGCATCCTGCCGGGGCCTGGCCACATCCCGCTCAGCTCAGCCCCTTGGAAGTGAGGGGAGGGCTGCTCTAGCACCCTGCCCTCCCTCCCAGCTTCTAGCCTGAGCCACTGCAGGCATGTGCCTGTATTTCTGGGATGTCTGTCTGGTTACAAAACTGATTTAGCCTAGCCAGGTTAGACTAACCTGCAAAGATTAGATCAATTCAGGCTCAGGCTTTTTGAATATCTGTCCCTAGCTCATGTGACAATATTGTGCTGGATAGATATACCAGAACTAGTTCATAAGGGGTGCTGACAGATGTGGGTGGGGGATGGAGGGAAATGTCTTACCAGAAGCAGCTGCGTGTTATTTTGACCTGGCTTCAGAGCTTCTGTATAGATCAGGCCCTTCAGCGGGGCTTTTCGGTGCTTTTAGCTACAGTTGATTCAATCAGCTATTATATAAAAATGCCAATAAAGCCCTAGTAAAGCAACCAATCTATACAGACACTGGGAAAGCTGCGTGCTGCCTCTTCTGGGCATGCACTGGGCTCGGTGTGGGAATGCACCGTATTTAAAGTAAAGCACCATTTTGGGTTTTTTTTCCACATCTGCAAGCAGCCTAAGAGTGCTATATACATAAACTCTTACATTGTAAGCCATTTGGTTCAAAGACTCTCCTTTTCCTCTGTGCTTATACTGTCCACAGTGCAGTAGAGTTTGGGACTAGGCCTCATAGGCACTATCACAATTCAGAAAATTATAATTACTTTTTAAAAAATATTTAAGTGAACATGTGAGGGACCTTCAACAGGGAGAGACTTCAGCACATGCTAAGTGGATCAGGGCCCCATTTCTAAAATTGTGGTCCAAATCTAGAAAGCACTGCAATAACAATTGTAAACAGATCATCATACCTTTGAAGATGAGGTTTCTTTTTCATTCTGTCTCTGAGAGTGCCTTCCACCTCTTTCAGTTCCTGGTTCAGGTATGTCTTTCCTTTTAGTTTGGACATTTCACATTGCAACAGAACATAGATCAATCTGTTTGACACTGGGCCATCAAGGGGGCATACTTATGGTGAAAGATAACTGGCTAGTACTAAAAGAATGACCACGTGGAGTGTATTAGGGGAGAGGGCTTTCAATCTTTGGTTACAATGGTAGTTTGACTGACAAATGATTAAATGCCCTGTAGGGCTACGTACCTTTATCTTTTGCTTTTGATGCTTTGGTAATAAATATCTAAAGTCTTTCTAATTTAACAGGAACTTTATAAATTCAGGTTCTGACTTCTGTGTGCTTCACCAAGCTGGATCTTCCACACTTTGGACCTGAAGGTAAATTTTGCCAATTTGGGGGCTGGACTAGATGACTTTGTGAAGTCCCTTCCATTCCAACTTTCCTATGATCCCATGATCCCAAGTTCTCTGAGATATCTACAGGCTGACAATCAAGTGCTATCCTTGGTAAATGGGCATTTCCATGAATACATAACATTTAGCAATACATTTGACAAGTAAACCTAAACAATAAAATGCATGTTCAAATAACATTGAAAAATCATTACTAAATGCAGTCTTCTTCAATATAAAAACATTTCAAATATATGTTTTCTAGGATTCTTACAGCAGCCTAAATCATCAATGCAGAATTTTCCATGTGGTTTATGCATTGCCTTTTAAAATAAATTGGCTAAAACAAAAAAAGTTTGTTTCTGCTGTCTGGGTTGTTTTCTAAAACACATTTTCTTTCTTTTAAAGTGAGAGAGTGACCTGTGCTTCAGGAACAATTTTCTGAGACACTGTGTTTATCAAATGGTTTCTCTGCTTTCATGAAAACAATTTATTTTCACTGAACTCTTCAAGATAAGCATCGAAGTCAGGAAGATTGTAGAATGAAGTTTATAATTACATTCAAGAAACAAATATTTTGCTCAAAGAGCCAGTTTTTACAGATTTTTTTCTTTTTTATCTTTTTAGAGAAACAAAATATTTTGCTCAAACCTGTAATATTTTTCTTTCAGAAATACAGTGTGGTTTTTGTACACAAATGAAAATCTGGGAACAAAAGATTGGGACCAGGCATCTTCTTATAGAAAGGCTGTTGGTTAAACAATGACAGCTATGGGCATGATCCTCAGAGCCAGAGGAGAAAATAACCTACAGGCCAAGGTCTGCTCAGGACCTCAAAAAATGGATGGGACAATTGTTCCTCAGACATGAGAGGGACACTTGAAATTTGGACCTTTGTTTCCTCCACTCTCTTCCTTGCTCCCCAATAATTTAGCTTCCGCTTCTGGCTGGAGAAGGATGATGAGCTTTCCTCTCTACCAACCATCTCTTCCTGGTCTGCCTTTCCCCCTTCCTGCACAGACTTTCCCAAACAAGGATTTGGAACAAAGCACACAGACAGGTTAAGTCAGGGGAAATGAGGACATGTTTCCTCTAAGAATACAAATGAGGGTATAGCCTGGGCTCAAGTTCTTAAATACAGGCATCCAAAAGTTGAGTTCTGCCACTTAGCATCTCCAGTGAGAAGCTAGATGCCATCAGCTGACTTGAAAATGAGTAGAAGTTGGTGGCCCCCGGCATCTCTCACCTTACAGGACAGAAGCCTGTATCTGCAAAATGCAGCCTCTAAGTCAAATGGACATTCAGTAAAAATTGCATTTGAGCACATTTAGCCACCCAGATTAAACTGGCTGAAAATTTGACCAGAAACTAATTAAGCAGATATTTTAATTTCAAATCAGTGAGTGTTCTATAAGTCATGGCAAATTCAATTTTAAAATAAGGATACATTGATAAGACTTTACGTTTAGTCAGTCACTACTACTAATTTTTTTATTATTCTATTTTTTCAGTACTGCAATTAGTTTTCATCATGAAAATTGTGATGAAGCTCTGCTCTGGAGAAACAGTCTTGTCATGGATCCACCAGTGGAAAAATATCATTCAGAGAGGGAAAAAATAACACAGTTGAAAGTAGATTATAGTTCACAAATACACACTAAGGTTTTATTTAAATTGTACCAGATTGAATATGATCAAATATCAACACAGCATTCAGAGTGAAATAATCTCTCTTAATTTACATGTATTTCTGTGTGCCAAACAGAAGTATGTTTGCTCTTAAGCAGGTGCACATCCTGCTATGACTAAATCTCTAACTAATCAAATTGCTTTACCAGTGTGGGACATGCCCTCTTTTCTGGATTGGCTTCAAGCTTTTTTCCCCCAGCATTTCAGCCACCTGTTTACTGAGTTCATACTCCAAAGGAGATGCATGCAATTAGAAACAAGGAAATGAAAATAAATGACCTTGTTTGTTATTTATAACAAAGGGACTCAGCAAAATTAATGCAGTGAAGCCTGACCTTCTGACCTGAAAGAAAGAATCACCTCATTCCTTTGTAGCAGTTCACAATGCGCCAGTACCACGCATTGTTATGCAGCTTTGCCTCTTTTGATAGAACTTAAAGGAGTATATTCTAAATATTAAATGTTTTACAAGTTAGATTAGGGAATTTGCATTAAAAAGCAAGTTCACACAAAGTCAAGTGAATTGTGATGAAAATTGTGATCATTTTCTTGTTTAAAGAGTACAGGTAAACCATACGTATTTTTTTTTAATTTTATAATTCATTTTTTTCACTTCAAAATAAATATGCAGCTAGAGGTACTAAGGAATATGAAGTCTATGCCTTCTTTAGTGTTCAGTGAACTGATGGCAGAGGAAGCTGCTAATTACATAACTGAGGTAAGGAAAAAAGATTTTTGTATAAGCTTTTGTTGTGATTTGATGTTTGTGAAGGATGCAATATACTTCTATAAATAATAATTCATGCTTATCACTATTGCTTATTGTATGTTCGTTATACTTTCTTCTTGGTGACTAGAAAATCCTTCTTTTGTAAGGTCTGTTCTATGGCATTTAAATATGTCACACTATTTTTTCCCCCCTTTTTGAAGTTAAATGACTTTCAGTGTTGCATGCTGTTCAGGGACCAAGTGTCCAGCTGCAGTGGAGGGCAAAGCATTTGAATTTGTTCAATTGCTCATCTCTTTAAGTAATGAGAATGTGCAGTCTTTTTATGGCATTCTTCACAAAAAAGAATGTTGTGTAATTACAAAGCTAGTCCCTGACTTGTAACTCTTTAAAACAAGCCTATTATTAGGGAAGCAACTCAGAACCATAGAAGGAAAATGAAAGGAGAAAATATTTTGATAGGCCTTTTACTGAAAGGAGTTCTTACAGCAGGTGGTGTTTGTGAAAGAATCTGCTCAAACTTTTCCCTGACTGTAGATTTTTTTCCTCTGAATGAAATCCCCCTTGTTGCTGAAGGACACCGTAAGTCCTTCCATACAAGTTAAGGCCTCTAAGTTATACTGCCTGGGTAGATCCCTATGCCCACACAACCCCACTGACTTAACTGGGGCTATAATTAAGAGGAAGGGGTCAGGCCTACGTAGACATGGGGATCATGGTTCTTTATTCCACTGAAGGAGCTTTGATGAAATGCTGGAGGAGAAGTCAGGAAGGAGTACTACAGATTTGATCCTTGCATGGAGCTTGCACAGGTTAGTACACAAGTATGAAGAGAGCTGGCCTAGTGATAGGAGTCCTGTGACTCTCATTACTTAACATCTCTCTGGCATGGACAGTGTAGTTAGAGTAGTAGAGGGAGGCTGTTTTCCCATTTACTTCTCTCACCCAGTATTCACACTCACAAAGGTTACTTTTTATGTGAGTAAAGCAACTTTCACCCCTTGAGAATACAGAATTGAACAATGACTCATTCCAAGGCTAAAAATATGACACTTTAACAGAAAGAAAAACTTGATAACACATTTCACAGTAAAAGGTTGATCAGAATAAATAATAATAACCTTTTTGATGAACATAGACTCTTTTTCTGTTCATAAATTATAATGAACATGTGCTTTTTTCAAATACATACACTATTAACATTATTTAGTCACAGGCTTGAAGTAAGAATATACATGTATATTAATTCTTTGTACCCTTTACCTACAAGTACTTTCTTCATAATAATTGTGGATCTTTTTGGAAGTGGTATATTGTGAATATTAACTATCCATATTTCAAAAACTATGCTGCGATGATTTGATTGGACACAGTGCAATCAAACTTTGCCTAGCTTCTGTTCATTAACTTGATGTACACAAAAAAATTGAGTTCCTCTCACAAATTTTGAAGCCCATTAGCTCAAAATCAGTTCCAGGTGAAGATTTAGTTACATTTCACTATTTACGTGGTCATGTTAGTCAATAAACTCATTCATTAAAATATCTGTGAAAACTGAACACAAAAAGCATGTGATTCCAGAAAAAGCACATTCAGTATTTATTCTTGTAAATATTTTGAAATATTTAGTGTGTTGCACAGCTCTTACATTAGATATGACTTCCTAAAACCCAAATAACTTACTATAATGTCAATGAAAGATTTTAAAATTGGTAAACAACATGGCAAATGATAGCGAGTTATGCACTTATGCCTGATGAAGCTTCCCAGATACCTAATGCTAATGGGTAAGTGGAGAGATTTGAAAAATTGGAATTGAAAGGTTTGTATTTATTTTTTATTTGTATGTGATTAACTCTTTAAAAAAAGAGGCCTATCCAAGGCTTTAAGTGCCCTAACACATTATTAATAATTCATTAAATTTCCAGCAGCAATAAAGCAATTATTTCAGTAGAAACTCAGTCAGCCATCTATGAACACTCCTCATCGCCCCTTCATCATTGTGAGGAACATATTCTCAGCCTTCACCAATGCTTTTGGAATGTATCTTGATGGTCAGAGTGGCTATTTTAGGCCACAGTGGAGGGCAAATTTCAGAGTTTCAAGCCCTTGCAGAAAATGTCAAGTTCCAGCTCCCCTCCTGACTGCAGCACTGACAGCCCAGTCTCAGGCCAAATAGGACTTTATAGGTCATAACTAGTACTTCAAAGTCTCCATAGAAACCAATTTATGAACAAAAGGATAATAGTATTCATAATAAGAGCATGAATAGAATTCAAAGCATTGAAATGTTTCATAAGGCCTAAACTTTCCCTGAGCTCCCACTGAAGGGATGGACAAATATACATTTTAACCACTTTAAAAGGGGAGGAGAAGCTACCAGTATTATGACTTTGGAGGGAGCAGCAAGCAAGGCATGAGCCCTGGGCATGGACTTAGAGGAGGTGCCAGAGCGCTGCTGGGAAAAAATGCTGCTGGACAGGAGGCATCAGCACGGCCAACAGCTAAGGGATTAACAAAGCAGCTGCTGGGTGTTGCTCCCCCACTATTGCAGCTACCAATTTTCTCACCACCAAATTTACCTATGGCAATATCTGTTGGTGATAAAATTAAGTCATGGTTACATTGGGGGCTTGCACAAGGCTCTCACTCAGCAGCTGCTCCATTAGCCTCCTTGCTGCTGGCCATGCCAACACCTCTTTCTCCTGCAGCAGTGCCCACCCTAGTAACAGTGTGATGCTGACTTGAGCCCCACTGCCACTCAGCCATGACCCCTGCAGCATCTCTTCACGAAGGCTTCCCTGCAGCATGTCTGGACCAGGACATAGACCTTACTAGTTACACTCTTGGAAACTTTTGCTTGGGGGCACACAGCAGCTGGTAGGATATAGCTTGACCATAAGGAAATCTGGGATATCCAGAGCATCTGGGACACTGTCCCCCCACCCCAATCCTCTCTCTCCCTCACTGCTGTCCCAAGTTAGTGAGGGGAGGCAGCATGGTACACTGGCCAGGTGGGCAGGCAGGAACAGTAGTGCCTGCCTGCCTGCCTGGTCTGCTGCACTGCTCTGCACTGCTCCGCCTTCCAGATTGTGCCCTGTGGCCCTGCATTTCCAGGACATTCATTTGAACTCTCACCAGCTGGCTGGGACAGGGCTCTAATATCTGGGACTGTCCCAGCTAAACTAGGATATATGGTCAACCTGGATGTAACTGCTGGGTCTGCATGATTCTGTACTGATATAAATTGGCTAAATTACCCTAACTTTGATCTTGAATGAAGCAGGTTTAAAGTTGAAGAGGTTTTTCTATACTTGTATCACTACAGAATCATTTAGACATAACAGTTGCATCATAGAAGCTTGTACCCTTATCCTCTGATATTGATACAATTAAAAGTGCTATACTGGGTCAGAAGAATTGAAGGATTACTGCAGTGGTAAATTTTGATGGATTTGGACAACAAGCCTACATTAGAAGATTTGCAGAAAGCCATTAAAATAATTCCTGGGAGCAGGGCATCTGGCAACAACTGCTTGCCTTCTGAAATCTACAACTGTGCCAATAACAAATTACTTCAAAAGCTACATGAAGTTATACTGCTTTGTTGGAAAAAGGAAGCAGTTCCACAAGATTTCAAAGATACTCAATTTGTATAATTATACAAAAACAAGAGGGATAGAAGTGATTGTGACAATTATACAGGTATCTCCCTCTTGAACATCATCAGAAAATTTATTTGCATTAAGCTCCCTATGCTGCAATCTCCAGGTAAAAGAACTTATCCTGAAAGTCAATTCAGTTTTCACTCAGGATGCTCCACCATTGATATGATGTTTTCAGTCTAACAACTATAAGAGAAGTAGAAAAAAATGAAGACCACTGTACATAGCCTTCATTGATCTGATGGAGGCCTATGATACAGTCAACAGACAGGAGCTTTTTACTGTTCTGAAGAAACTGGGTTGTCCAGCCAGATTATTGGACATCATTCACTCAGTACATCAAAGTATAAAAGCAAATGTAGTGTATGAAAACAAAGAAATACCTTTAACATCAACCTTTAGCCCCTGTGTGCTCTTTAATATCTACTTTTCATTACTGCATCTTTGTACATTCAAGGATGGCATTTGTCTTTGAACCAGACTAGATGGAGGCTTGTTCAGCATTGCAAATTTTAGAGCAAAAACCAAGGTGAAAGCCCTTGTTCTGAGATCTCCAGTCTGCAGATGACATGGCCTTCATTGCCCACAGTAAATCTTCCCTGCAAAATCTCCTGGGCAGATTTTCTGAATCATGCAAGAGCTTTGGGTTGACAAGTAGTCTACAAAAGACTGTGATCATGTACCAAGGGGTGGAAAAAACAGTGCTTGTCATCACTCTGGAAAGTAAATCTCTTGGCACCACTGATAGCTATTGTAACTTAAG
>NW_005842076.1:2232036-2241370 GCF_000455745.1 Alligator sinensis
GCAGGAATCTTGACCTTCAGACTAGACTGTCTAACAGAATCAGAAAAGCAGCCAAGAATTTTGGGCTGTTACAGAAACATGCATGAAATAACAACAACTATCGAGTAACATGAAGATGTGAATCTATGAAACTTGCATCCTATCATCCTTGCTTTATGGTTCAGAAACATGGACTACATATGCTAGGCACATCCGGAGATTGAACAGCTTCCACAAGAGATGCCTGCGCAAGATCCTGAAAATAAAATGGGAGGAGAAAGGTGCTGGAGCATGCAGAACTATTTAGTGTAAAATATAGGAAGATTAATGAAGGATGAGTGCCATGAAGACCTTCTAGATCTATGTCCACCTCCTGAATTCACAATTTTTAGAAACCACTAGCAAGAAGAGGAGGCTACAGAGGCTTATCCATGTCAGAGAGTGAGAGAATATTTCTTTGGACTGCACAGTAGAGAGATTTCTTCAAGAAAATATATAGGTATTTAGTGTAAAATATAGGAAGATTAATGAAGGATGAGTGCCATGAAGACCTTCTAGATCTATGTCCACCTCCTGAATTCACAATCTTTAGAAACCACTAGCAAGAAGAGGAGGCTACAGAGGCTCATCCATGTCAGAGAGTGAGAGAATATTTCGTACAGCAAGAACATTTTGCACAGCAAGATTCAAGATGGCTTTAGAAAGCAGGGATGTCCTCTAACATGATGTGTGCAAAAAAGGTATGAAGTTGTTCAACATTAATGTGGAAAGCTGGGAGGTGTGCACAGAGTCCCATCCAAGCTGGAGGGAACATCTGGCACTGGGTGCAGCTCATCATGAAGCACCTTTGGTCTAGAGGATGGAAGCGAAGCATGGAAAAAGCAAAAAGCATGATGTAAATTTGGATTCCAACTCAGACAACACATAGATCTGTGAAACTTGTAACGAGCTGTGTCACTCTCGAATTGGGCTTGTCAACCACAAATGGATTCATCAGGCACCTGATTAGACCTCTTACATGTACACTGTGATCCAGAGGATTGACAGTTACCTAATACTGGGTCAGACCAGTCTTCTGTTTGCCAGTGGAAGAAATGGATGATATAGAGGGAGTGCACTGAACTGGATTTTTCTAGAGCAGGGGTGGACAAAGTGCATCCTGTGGACCGAATCAGGCCCATGATGGTCTCCATTTCCCAGCAGCCCCTGGACCACGCTGTCACCACTGCAAAATCCAGGCCCCAGTCCCAGAATAGCTCCCAGCCCAACTATGAGCCCAACCAGCACAGCTTGGGCTGTTCTCCATGGAAACCCTGGTCCCGCACTGTCACGTCCCTACCACTCCTGGGGTCTCCATGAGAACTGGCCATAGTGATGCAGGCAGGGGCTGCTGGGAAATGGAGTCCAGCCATTCGCCAGATCCACCATTTTACCTGCTCTAGAGTGATCTATCCTTTATTCCATATCTTCCCTGGCATCCACAGTTATTGGTTTAGAGATACCAGATGAAACATCTCCAACCATTCTGTTCAATTGCCATTAATAGATCTATTGTCCATGGATGTATCTAGTTCCTTTTTGAACCTGGCATTGGTGTTTCCCACAGAAGACTCCAGGAAAATTCCCATGCCCATATATATATATATATACATACACATGCTCACCAGTTCAGACACATACAACCCACCTACACATACACACAGGTAAGTTCCTAACTTGGATGGTATGGTATGTATGTGTGTGCTTGGGGTACCTGGGATACTTGGGGGAAGGTTAAATTGAGAGAGAAAGAGTTAAAGTGTAGGAATGAAAGCTGCCAGAACCAGGATTAGAACTGGTAGACTAGAGAAAAGCTGACTGAAAGACTGAGGGTTGGGTTTACTTAAGATCAAGTGGCCCCAGGGTCACTGGTGCATGGGTGGGAAAAAAAAAGAAGCCTGTTGGCAAGGAGGAGACAGCCAGGAAAGAAACTGAGGCAGAAACCTGGTTGCTCACGGGAAAAGGCAGTGAGGATAAGACAGTGGCAAAGAAACAGGGGGTTTGGAGGCAGAGAGGAGCTCAGGACAGGTGTTGGAGGTGGCAGTGAGCCAGAAGCAGGAGAGGGAGAAATGAGACAGAAGTTAGAGGGGTGAGGAGCAGAGATTGGAACAGGGTTGAACCATAGTAAAGCAAAACCCAACTCAGGGATCCAAATAACAGGTTTATTAAACAGACAGCATGCTACATAGCCCCATGAAGTTATTGGTTCACACATGCACACGCACACAGACACACACACACACGCACACAAGCACTCACAATGGCAGCAGGAGAAAGGGACTCAGTGGAAGGGCCAGGGGGGGGAGAAAAACAGAGTCCAAGTCCTCGGTCCAGGTGGGGAAGAAAAACAGAGTCCAAGTCCTCGGTTGAAGAGAGGGTGCGGGGTGATAGCTACCTATCCAGACTGGAAAGGGGTCTTTGTCCCGTAGGTATTATCCAGAGGGGGGTTGCTGGCAGGGCCTCTGGGGGGATAGATGGTGTGGTGTGGTGCTGGTCCAAATGGAGAGGGCATCCCAAGGAGTCAGTCTTCACTACCCCTTTTATGGGGCAGACTACCTCTGATCTCCTATGGGGTGGGCCTGTTCCAGCAAGGTCAGTCCTGTTCCAGAGGGCTCCAGGTGTTCTTACTGAGCACGTGCAGCCTGGCACAATGGTGGGTTGCCTCATCTTTTGTTTCTTGAATGCTGAGGGTGGTTCCAAGGGTTGGGTCATTGGTCCAGGTATTGGTGTTAATGGTTCGGTCATTCAGAGGGAGCTATTTTTAGACCTACTGCTATCGTCTCTCAAGCACCCTCATTCATCCCCATTCATTCAGGAACCAAGTTACATAGGAGGGGTAGGTGTGAGTCATGGGTTACACAACCGGGCCTGGGGACAGGATGGAAACTTGACATGACTTGCTATGCTAACTTATATACTATGCTAACTTATACTTATCTATAGGGAATAGAGAGGGAAAGACAAAGTCAGAAATGGTTGGGGAAGGGGAGGGAATGCATTAAAAAAAAAAAGAAAAACTGGGGGTTTTGATACAGTTCATGTATTGATTTATTCTAAAACTTCCTCTGTTGTTACTTCAGTGTGGTCCAGATCTTCACACCCATCTATTAGGAAGGACTGATCTGGCATGAGAATTTTCCCAGTGTCTTCTGTGCGAGACACCAATGCAAAGAATTCATTTACAAATCAAAACTCTAGAGCTCTTGGATCAGAGATGATACCTTTTATCAGATCAAGTAAGAAATCGCAATATATATATATATATATTTTTCTGCAAGCTTTTGGGCTCACACACCCTTCATCATCCCTGATCCTGATGAAGGGGATGTGAGCCTGAAAGCTTGAAGAAAAAAATTATTATTTTGTGATTTTTTAGTTGGTCTAATAAAAGGTATCATCTCTGAACCAAGAGTTCTAGAGTTTTGCATTTCTTTTTGTTCCAGACCAACACGGCTACCAAATACATCCCTGACAAATTCATTTAAGTGCTCTGCTATGGCCTTATTATCCATGAGTGCACCTTTTACACCCTGGCCATCTAATGATCCTGCTGATTCTCTATCTGGCTTCCTGTTTCTGATGCATTTAAAAAAAGTATTTATTATTAACTTTGCCATCTTTTGCTAACCGTTCCTTAAATTCAATTTTTTTTTTTTTTTGGTCTGCCTTATTTCATTTTTTCACTTGAGTTGCCAGAGTTTGTGAGCTTTCTGGTTTTCCACATTTGGGCACGCCTTCCATTTTTTCAAGGGTACCTCTTTGCCTTAAATGGCCTCCTTAACTCTGCTATTAAACCATACAATGGTTTTATTGGTCCACTTTGTATTCCTTTTGATTTGTGGTATACACTTTTTGTAAGCCCCCAATATAGTATTTTTAAACAGCCTCCAAGGTACCTGCAGGCTTTTTACACTTGACGGCTCCCTTCAACTTCTTTCTAACTAACTTGCTCATTTTGTATAATTTCCCTTCCTGAAGTTGTATATCTGTGTGTGGAGTTTTTCGGTATGTTTTCTTTTGCTGGAATGTTGAATGTGATTATGTTATTGTTACTGTTGCAGAGAGGCTCACTAACTGATACCTCTTGAACTAGGACCTGTGTACACAGTTACTTAGGCTTAGTCTAGAATTACTTCTCTTCTTGTGGGTTCCAAGATGAGTTGTTCTAGAAAGCAGTCATTTATCACATCCAGAAATGTTATTTCTGCATTTCACCCAGGCTACTTGAGGGTAGTTGATATATCTTTATTATTGCTTGTCCCAAATTTGCAGCTTCTCTAATTTCCCTGAGCATTCATAATCACCTTCACCTTCCTGATCAGGTGGTTGGTAGTACAATAGTAGTACTGGGTATTTGTCTATACTCAACAGTAGTACATCTTCACACATGCTACTAGGAGATGGCAGATCAGTAGAAGAAAGAAATATAGAGATTTTCTGTACCATGTAAGAACCATGTGTGGCAGGCTGCATAGGGTGCCTGATGCTTTAAGGGGAGAAGCAGCTGGTTTAGCAGCCTGCAGGTGGAGCAAGAGCTGATTACAGGGTCATCTGACCAAGGGAGCCTGCAAGTGATGGCTAGGGAAGGTTGGAAGGGGTTGTCTGACCCATGACGAGCCCAGGCCCTGAACAGGGCCGACAGTAAGATCTTGGAGCCTGCTGAGAGCACACCACCACTACAGGATGGCTGCAGCTCTGGAGATCAGTATGGAAAACAGCACCTAGAGAAGTCTGGAGGTAGGGGAAGGAACTAAAAGGGTGGGGGAGTTTCCTAGGGACCCAGAGAGTGGTCCACATGAGCCCAGAGAGCTCCCCTTTCTTTCCTGCCACAACTTGATGTTATGTTTTAGCCCTGGGGTAGCCTCCATCTCTCCCTACCTTAACACAAGCTGCAAAGCCTGCCCAAGAAGTTGGGAAAGCATTTGGTTAGTCCTACTGAGCTGCATGCTGCCAGGAAGACTATTGGACTCCTCCAATTTGACTGCTAGAACAAGGAGTTGGCCTCCTTTTTGGTCCTAATATGAATGTACCATCACTGGAAAGGAGGGCTGGAAGGGCCTTTAAAAAGTCATCTAGCCCAGTCCCCTGTTCAAGGGAGGATCATCCCTGACTAAACCATCCCAGCCACTGTCCATCTAACCTGCTCTTGAAGATTTCCAGGGATTCCACAACTTCTCTCAGTAGCTTGTTTCAATCTTTGGCCATCCCCATAGTCAGAAAATTCCTCCTGATCTCCAACCTAAATTTCCTCTGCTGCAGTTTGAGGCCATCGCTCCTAGTCCTTCACCCTAAGCCACAAGGAAAAGTCTATATTCATCTTCTTTATAATTGTCCTTCAGGTATTTGAAGACTTTATCAGATCCATCCTCATTCTTCTCTTCACCACGCTAAATAACTCTAGTTCTTTCAGTCTTTCCTAATAAGTCATATTTCCCAGGCCTCTAATCATTTTTGTGTCACTCCACTGGACTCTTTACAATCTGCCTACATCTTTCATGATGAGTAGTACCCAAAACTGGACACAATACTCCAGGCAACACTCCTCCAGTGCCAAATAGAGTGAAAAAATCACTTTCCTTGAATTGCAAGAGAGTCTTGTTAACACTACTCATTATGCTGTCGGGTTTTTTTTGCAACAGGAATACACTGTTGGTTGATATTCAGTTTCAGGTCCACTGTAACCCCCAAGTCCTTTCTGCAGTACTGCAGACTGGCCAGTCTTTCCCAGTCTGCAGTTTTTTTACATGCAATTATACCACCCCATGCACAAGACTGTGCATTTCTCTTTCTTGAATTTGAACACAAATCTTTCTGTTTTATTCTTCCTACCTTAGGCAGTTTTCTTCCACTAGGAACTATTCTGAAGAAGAGACAAATGAATAAAATATTGAGGGGGATTGTAGCTAAAGGTCTGAGGCAGGCATTTCTTGCTACAAGCTAGTCCTTAACATCCCTTCAGTCTTTTCTGTAAAGCAACAGTCATTATGGTCCTACATACACTAGTGTGTGTGTGTGTGTGTGTGTGTGTGTGTGCATGTGTGTGATCATCAGCATAGCTGTGCAATTGATCTTATTTTCTTTATAGAAAATAACCTTTTTTATGATCCACATGTCACAGAATTCCCTTCTTTAATCAAGTGTATACAGAAGATGAACACGTACTCAGAGTGACTAAATAATACATACAAACATTTTTAGTGAAAGTGTCCTCACACTGTCTCTTTCTGCACAATACAGTATTGCTTTGGACTGCACAGCACAGAGATTTCTTCAAGAAAATATTATATAGATATTTACTGTAAAATATAGGAAGATTAATGAAGGATGAGTGCCATGAAGACCTTCTAGATCTATGTCCACCTCCTGAATTCACAACTGTATTTCATAGTATTTTTCTTTTGTGTACTTGTCACTACCTCAGACCTAACTCGCAAAAAAATCAGGCTTGCAAAATTACATGCACATTTATGTTACTTAATTTATTCATGGATCCAATTGATTTTTTTGCATCTTCAACTACTGTATTTCAATTATTTTTGTAAAAAATATTTGTTCCTCTAAATATTTCTAACACTTTTTGGATTAAAAGTTTCCTTTGCTGCCCTCAGTGACTTATTTCATCTACTAGTTTGGCTACTATTTCCATAAAGACATTTTAACTAAGTATTTCTTGCATTAAATTCTTTTTAGTTTGTGCTCCTTTGGTCATGCACCTGAGAATAGCTCAGACAGCCTTGTAGCATTTTATCCTGTCTATTCCCTTCAGAATTATATCTAGCCCAATAAGGCTAGATATTTTTTCTAGCCTCTTAATATCCTCTTTTCTAAAGAATACTGTCTCTTTCTCTAACCTTTGTAAATAACTAAGATCTTTCTGACCCTATATCCTCCTAGCTACACTTTGTCATACCTTCTCTGTTTGTACAATTTCTTTTTTATAATAACGTAACCAAAACTGCAGACTCATTGCACACTGTCAGACTAATGCCATCTCTCACTAATAACAGATTATTTGATGCGTCTGAGTTTTGCATGTCAAAATTTTGTTTTGACTCCATGAAGAAGTGTACTAATTCACATTTGTTATCGTTCACAACCCTCCAACCCTTCTTCTTCCCATTGGTAGCATAACCTTTGAAAGTATATTTAATATTCTTATTGTTTAGTCACAAGCAGGGCTTCCCTGATGTTTCCATATTCTTCTCCCTCTCTGGCACCAAGCAAGTTACCACTTCTGAGATTATCTAAACTGGAGGTTTAGCAAGATTTTTATAGCCCATATTTACCTTCTCTTCTTCCAGAGGGTTTATAGATGTATCTTTTATTGTAAAATGAGAAGAAAGCTGGTGAATAATCAGAACATTTATTTTGATTGTTATACATATTGTGGGTAATTTCAGGCTTTGGGCTACACTGGTATGAATGGTATCACCTATGATGTGAAGCTGCACAATGCCAGGAAGAGCATTGGAGATGTGATGCTACAGACAGACACAATCTCTTCTAAAATTCTTCTGTATGCCATCTGCCATATTTTCCCCAGTGTGTGCCATCCCTCCTCAGAAGTCCATTCAGAAGGCAGGGTTGGGTTTCCCCTTTGCCCCTCACCAAGCAGTCTCTGCCCAGGTATGGGGTTTTGCTGTCTGAGCTAAACCAGAAGGGAACAGATAGAGCACAAGGACAGTGTCTGTCATGCAGCAATTGGGAGGCTTCATGCATGACCCATTTTGTCTCCAGCAGCACGGACAATCACAATCTAGAACATTTTCTATGGATTAATGAGTTCATGAGGTTAAAAGCTTCTGACGGCAGCTCAGTCATTTCAGCTAGTCATTGTTTCTCATGACAGGCTCATGAGAAACAAGAGTGCTTCAACTGTCTTCTCTGCAGTTTCTCTCTTCCCACAGTATTCTGGCTCTGTTAAAGTCCTGGTCTTTGTCAGTTTTCAGAGACTATATTAATTCCTCATTCTGTTTCTGTGTTCCTTCAGTATCTCTTTCTGTCTTGCTCCAGCCTTCTTTTTGAAAACTGAGTCAAAGTGTTTGCTTAGTATTTGAAAAATACATGTCTCTTCTGTCAGTAGGTTACTTTGCTGTGTCTGAAGCTCCACTGTCTTTGCCAGTGACCTCGTGTTCTTTTTGTTCTTGGAAAATGTCTTATTTATCTTAGCCCCTTGTGCAACCCTTCTCTATTCCGTATGTTCTTCTTACACTCGTTACTTTGTTCTTTAATCTTTCCAGGCTTCTTATCTCTCCTTTCCCATCTTTATCTTACATGTGATAGATATTTGCACTTCAATAGTCTGAACTTTTTGCCTATTTATCCCTAATAAATACCCATGCTGTTTAGCAGGTATAACTGCCAACTTACAAACATCTCTGAAGCTATTCCATGTTTACCCTCCGTTCACTCCAATCAATGATACTCAACCTTTCTAAGTTAAGTCTGGGTTAATTTTCATCCAGTGTGTGTTTTAATTATACCGCCCCTACTATCAAGATGGTCTTCTGTTCCTACATCTCCAGTCATGTTATTCTTGTTACTGAGAAGTAAGGTAAGGATTGTTTGGGGTTTTTTTTATCATGCCATCATTTTGCACTGTGTAAAGGAGCAAGATTACAGCACCTAGTATGTGATTTGTGCTATATACCCAGGCTGAATTGAAGGTGGATGGAGTAACTACTCAGGTATGCATTGTGTTTAAAGGTCTCTGTGTGAAAGAAAAAAATCTATAAAGTTACCCTCAGGATTTCAGGCAGTGATATTCCAAGCCTGAAAGAGAGGGAATAAAGAGACTGAAAAAGGATACACACCACTGACCAATCAATTGGAAAGTATGGTAAATGGAAAACAGAAAACTGCCTGGGTTTGCCTTGTGGGCTGATAGCAGTAGCTTTGTATAAAGACAGAGCATTTATGATCCACTTTCTACTAGTGACAGATCAATTCATTCTTCAGAAGGTGCGGCATAACATGGTAAAGTCTGAAAGGTGTGAGATATAAAAAGCACAATGACCCAGTGCATAAAAGTTGGGTACTACCTGGGCTATCATAAATGCAATGGATGCCCATAGTAAAGCTGTATAAAATTCCATATCAGCTCAAATTTGCCATGCTTTATTACAAAAGTAAAAATCACCAAGGTTAATTACAACTACACTGAGATTCAGCAACTTGTCAGGTGTGCTTGAAAACAGGGGAACATCACTTGGCCAAACTGCCAAAAGCCCTCCAAAGAACCCTAAAACTCCTTTATTATCTGGAAGAGTGTCAGCTGCCTAGTGGTCTTGCCTGAGCTCCACAACAGTGGCTGGGC
>NW_005842076.1:2241401-2247751 GCF_000455745.1 Alligator sinensis
AAAAAAAAAAAAAATTGGGGATGGAGGGAGTGGACCTTACAAATGAAGCAGGTCTCAGGGTTTAAGCAGTTCACTGAATACAACTATTGTTTAGATATCAGTAGAGCATTCCCCAGAAGAAACCACCATATGGGTCACCACTGGGGTTTTGAAGTCTGAGAGTTCAGAAACATATGACATTCAACAGCTTTAAGGAAATTCAGCTGGGTCTGCACAACTTCAAGCAAACCCAAAGTCTATGCTAAACTTCTGTTTTGACTAGTGATCCACAATATGAAAAGATGCTACTCTGTACTGTGATCTGATCTGAATTCTTCTTGTAGTGCCCACTAAGCTACAACTCGTTCCCCCATAGACAGCTGAATTGGTAGGCTGAATCTTCCCTTTCAGACAACAGAATAGAACCAAGGTTATTTCATAGCTACTGGTTTAGGATCAGGGCTGAAAGATGTGGGAAACAGCCCATTTATAGGTATGAAGAAAACTCAGGGGGGCAGCCACAGGCTGGTGGCTGCCCCCCTGAGTTTTCTGCACACTATGCAAATTATGGAGGCGACCCAGAACTGGGTAGGATATTAAGTATGGAGAATGAGTCATGTAGACACTCTACCTGCAGCCCAGCCCATCTCTTTTGATGAAATGAAGTCAGTGAAATTGTATTAGTTTAACAGACCTCTGAGAAGCCACAGGTGCAGCAGTGCAAGTGTAAAATCATAGAATCATAGAAAATAAAGGCTGCAGGGGACCTCAGGTGGTCATCTAATCCAACCCTTGCTCAAAACAGGACCATCCCCAACTAGATCATCCCAGCCAAGGCCTTATCTAGCCAGGTCTTAAAAATCTCCAAGGATGGAGATTCCACAACCTCTCTGGATAGTCTAGTCCAGTGCTTTACTACCCTCCTGGTGAGAGATTTTTTCCTAATATCTAACCTTAACTTCCCTTGCTGAAATTTGAAACCAGTGCTTCTTGTTCTGTCATCTGCCACCACTGAGAACAGTCTAGCTCCATCCTCTTTGTAGCCATCCTTCAGGTAGTTGAAGGTTGCTATTAAATCCCCTCTCAGTCTTCTCTTCTCCATACTACCAAAGCCCAGCTCTCTCAGCTTCTCCTCAGAAGTCATGTGCCCCAGTCCCCTAACCATTTTCATTGGTCTTTGTGGACCCTCTCCAATTTGTCTACATCCTTTCTGTAGTGGGCAGGAAAGAGGGGGTGGGGGACAAAACTTGACACACTTCTCCAGATGTGGCCTCACCAGTGCCAAATAGAGGGGAATAATCACTTCCCTCAGTCTGCTGGCAACCTTCTTATTCATGCAGCGCAGTATGCCATTAGCCTTCTTCACAACAAGGGCACACTGTTGGCTCATATTCAGCTGACTGTCCACTGTAATCCCCAGGTCCTTTTCTGCAGAGCTGATTTTCAGCTAGTCAGTCCCCAGGCTGCGCTGGTGTGCGGGATTGTTCCGTGTTAAGTACAGGACTTTGTATCTCTCCTTACTGAACCTTCATGAGATTTGAAAAGTATAGTAAAGGTTGTAAAAACTTCCTATTCTCGTAGGACTGAACACCTACTTTTCCCTAACTCAAATCTGATCAAACTGCTTGTGCAAAGAGAGAACAACAATGCCATGTTTGATACATGGAATTTGTGATAAAAAAATCAGAATTAGAAGTACTAGCTAGCTGATCGGCAAGTGTGTGGTCTGTGAACTGGGGCAGGCCAAAGGATCAAATTGGTACATGCAGCCACAGCCTACAGAAAGGGATAAAGAGGTAAAAAATAGATGCATTCTTCTTTTAAGAGGAATAGAGACATTTCAAACTCCCCAGTGGCTCCAAGTAGATGCTCTCCCTACGATGGCACCCTGGTGTCCCTGCTGTGTGCCATACTCCATCCTTCTTTGCCATTCCCTCCCCTATTTCCAGGCAAGTTGTTCCTCACAGTATCTAAGCAGCAGACTAAAATACAGTTGGTACCAACTGCAGCTTCCAATTATACCCCAAAAGTTCCATATCCTTAAGATTTCAAAGCTAACAGCACTTTCCTCTCTGTTAGCTTTTATAAAAATTTTAAACTCTTGGCAGAAAAAGAAAAAAAAAGATGAAAAGGTAGCACAGCAGTAAAATACAAGTATGGCCAGTCAGTTAGTAAACCTCTCTTCAAAAACCAGGGAAGAGTGGAAAGAAAATAAGAGTCTCCACTTACTGTCTGCCCTATTGCATATTCACTAACTTCATCTTAACAGACCAATCCTCATACTTATAACCCCTGTGACTTTATTATCAATATTCCAGTCTTTTAAGGGCTCCTTGCATTACAGACCCACTGTACCCTCTCCGTATGGTCAAGGCTACTTAAAACAAAGCAAATACTACAAAGTACAATTCTCTGGAAGACCAAGGGCCTGATCTGGCAATCTCTTACTCATGTGATTGGTCCTCCGTACAACTACCTATATGAGGAACAACTATGCACAGTCAGGTTTGCAGGCTCAACCTCTAAAGCAAGATAAATACTTTCTTTACAACTCTTTCCTCAAACAATTGGAGCTATTGTTTGAAACACACAACTCTCCCTGGTTTCTTTTAGTACAATGATACTTCAGAGCATAAATGTAAAAAGGCAAATATTAAGTAAGGTGACTCAAACACCTATGCAAACCAAACCACTCATTCTTTGTCAGAAAATAAACACAATTATATGTTGGCTGAATTTTGAAATCATCACACTTCACACCATATTTTCTGTTTCTTTCCAAAGGCCCAGTCTTGTGAGGTAGTGAGGGAAGGAAATTCAGGGAGAGCTGAGGGGACGTATTGTCTGCTTGTCAGGTTTGGGACTCATGGGCTGGTTTGGGACACACAAGCAAGGACATTGGTTTCTTTGGGAACAAGAAGCAGTGGCACACCTTGTGCCACTGCTGCTTGTCCCCAAGGAACGCCTGTGCCATGTGGCATGTGGCAGGTTACCCTAGATGGGGTAGGGGAGGCTGGGGCCAGCAACTGTGTTGGCCCCAGCAGTCTTACCTGGGGTCCTGGAGGCTGGGGAAGCTGCAGCTGTAACGCTTCTGTAACTGGGTTCCCAATTAGCAGCTGGAGTGTGGATCTGGCTGGCCAGGTTCCAGCCTGCTTTTTTCCCCACATGGCTCTCTTTGACCCTGGGATATCCTGGAGTAAAACAAAATAACCCACAGTGCAAGGTACTCCTGAATGTGCACTGTTGTAGCAAAACCCCCAGTTTTGGGGGGTTTTTGGTATTTATTTTAAAATGCATTCCCTCTCCTTCCCCAACCATTTCTGACTTTTTCTCTCCCTCTCTATTCCTTATAGACAAGTATAAGTGAGCTCAGACTTAGGATAAGCTTTAAACATTTTTATTTTGGTAGCAAGTTTTTGGTTTTGGATATCCACCATTTAATATTGTATTATTATTAGGTTTGTATTGATTTTTACTGTTGTATATTGTATTATTATCATTTTCATATTGATTTTTATTGTTTCATATGGATGTTGTATGGTTTAGGCTTGTATTTGTAAGGGAACCAAAGTTGTGTCAAGTTTCCATTTTTTTATGTCAAGCCTCCATCTTCTGTCCTCCGCGTGGGCATCCCATGTTGCAACTTATATGAGTCACATACCCCTCCCATGTAAATTGGTTCCCCGATGAATGAGAGTGATTGGGAATGATTGAAATACAATGGTAGCAGGCCTCTACTGAATGGCCTGTAATGACTGGGCCATCACCTCACATTGATACACCCAGGAACCACATACCTCACCCAGGAACAGAGACAAGACCAGCATTTGAAAGACAAAGGACCCTGCAAAACCAGCAACTCTCACCATTACAGACACCTGAAACTGCACATCCCTGCATGGAGCACACATGCTCAGTACACCAGGGACTAACCCTTGCCTAGGCATGCCTTCTGTCACTAGGGTCACACAAGGTCTACCCCTATAAGAAGGGGCAGTGAAGACAGAGCCAGTGGGACGCCCTCTCCATCTGGACCAGCACCATGCCACACCACTTATCCACCCAAAAGCCCTGCTGGCGACCCCGCTCTGGACAACACCTACTAGACAAGAACCCCTTCCAGCCTGGATAGGTAGATATTACCTGCACACCTCCTCCTACAATTTGGACTCTCTCTCTCTCTGTCTGTCTCTCTCCTCGTGGACTTCAGCCCCTGCACCAAGCCTCTCTAACCCCTGCTGCTATTGTGTGTGTGGGGGGGGTGTGGGTGCAAGGGAACCAATTTGACATTGTGTCACTATTTCCCTTGTTCAATAAAACCACTGTCATTTGCAACCCCAAATTGGGTCATGTTTTACTGAATCCCAGTCCCTTCCCTGTCTTGAATTCCAGCCTCATTCTCTCTCTCTTTCAGCTCCAGTTCCCACCCTCTCTGCTAGTTTCCTGATCTCCTCCCAATTCCATCTCCCCTTTTCTGCCACCTCTCAGCTCTCCTTGCTTTCCTGCTGTCCCTGCTGCTTTTACTGTGAGTTTCTGCTGTCCCTCTCTCTGTTTTCAGGCTTCCCCCGCACCTGTAATCCTCCCCCCACCCTGCAGCTTCCCAACTCCACTTAGATGTCTTGTAGTTCACTCCAGCAGCTGGAGCCTTGCTCCAGCTTCCAGCACCTACTACTTCTCTAGCTGCCCCGGAGCCATCCTCTGGATCCCCACACCCAGAGCCCCTCTTTAACACCCACACTTTCCCTTAGTCCCATTTTTCCCTCTCCCCATCTACCTTTTCAGCTTCCCCATAGCTCTGACTCCAGTTCCAGCCTCTGTGCCAGCATGCTTCCCTATTCTGCAGGCTTTGGGCATTGTCTTTTGATCAATTAACCTTCCCTAGCCTCAGGTCTTCAGTCCAGGCCCCTCTAGTCTACCAGTTCTAACCCTGGTCCCGGTGACTTTCTTTTCCAGTAACTTTAACTTCCTACACTTCTACTTTCTTACCTTAACCTTTCCCCAGGTATCCCAAGTACACCAAGCACATGCATTGTCACATCACAATACCCAACTTAGAAACTCACCCGTGTGTATGTGTAGGTGGGTGGTATGTGTGTGAATTAGCGAATACACATATATATACATATATAGATATCATTGTGAATGAGTGTGGTATATAAATTAGTCATCCACGTATGTGTATTGGATGTGCAGGTGTTGGTAACTGGTAACAGATTCTGTCTAAATGTGGTGTGTGTAGCGTGTATGGGCTTAAACTAGTGATAGGTATGCATGAACCTAGACTGGTTATTTTAAACTTGTGTGTATCTAGGTTGCTAGTGTGAGTGTGTGCGTGTATGTGTGTATATATATATATATATATATATGTATGGCGTGGTAGATATATATAGCATTGTGTGCATGATATACAAATTAGTGATCTGTGTCTAACTTTTGGGGTGTATAGTGTATGTGCTTGAATTGGTGATAAGTATGCATGTACCTAGGCTGGTTTGGATGTGTATGTGCCTGAGCTGGTAGTGTGTGTGTATGCACCTAATTGATTTGTGTGTGTTTTGTATATGTCCAATTGTGTCACACCCTCCTTTCTAACAGCGCAATATTGAGATCCTGAGAGTTGGCCTGACCCCGCAGGGCATCACTGTGTGGCTCCACAGATGGGTCAAATATCACTTGGCTATTTTATGCATTTTTTCATTATATTTAGGCCAACAGACATAACTTCTGAAGTGCTTCACATGCCTTTATATTTGAAGTAGTAAGGTTGATATATCATTGTAGTTATCAGTATCCACAAAAGGACAAAGTCTGTTTGGACCAACTGTATAGTTGTGAGAGATGTTGGACAAGCTTTCAGCATAAAGATGTTGGACAAGCTTTCAGCATAATGTGTGCTTCATCAGAAAAGCATCCAGGTACTTGCTCCATAGAGTGTGACAGTGGGTGGCTTGCTCCTCTGGCATCTCACAGCTGTCCACTCTCTGCCTTCGCACTGTGCAGTGAGGGAAGAGGGAGAGCAGAGTGGACAGCCAATGAGCCTGGGAGCTGGGGTTGGAGAGAATGAATCCTTGTATGACTCTTGGTAGGGACCTACCAAATTCACAGTGGGAGTGGAGTGTGCAGCAGCTCCTTTAATTTTGCAGGTCTCCCTGTGTGTCCCCCCCACCACTGATTGGCAGAGGGGCTCTACTACTTGCCGTTGGCTCCTGATTGGCAGGGAGGCAAAAACCACAGTTTTAAATATGGCGCTGTTTTTGCCATTCACCACTGATTGGCTGAGGAGCCTGGAAGCTATGCTGTTTGTTGCTTACCAGCCGTGAGGCAAAAACAGCACCATATTTAAAACCATGGTTTTTGTCTCCCTGCTGACA
>NW_005842076.1:2247782-2253521 GCF_000455745.1 Alligator sinensis
CAAGTCGGGGGGGGAGGGGCAGGTAAGTGTGCCACATGGGGAAACCTGCTAAATAAAAGAAGTTGCTGTGCACCCCACTCCTGCCATGAATTTGATAGGTCCCTAACTCTTGGGCTCCAGAACTGGAAGACCAGAGATTTAGTGCACAGAAGAGAGCTCAATGGCTGCCTGCCCTGCTCCCAACCCTGGAGGGGCCTGACTGGGAGGTACACATGTTTCCATGGCCTTAAACTCTCCTAATTTGAAGTGCTCCAATTGGGACAGAATTTGGAGCACTTCAAATATATATCTGTCCAGGGCCTTAGAAAGGTAACGAAATAGGACAGGGAGAATATAACTTATATCTCAGGACCTAGTACTTTTCTGCCTTAGTATTTTGAAGTAAATATGCCTTTTTCCCTTTTTGTCCCTTGTTGGTACCAAGTATGCTCAGAAGGTGAAAAGATAAATTGAAAGTTTCATTCTAGGATATTTGGACACACAACTTCCTGAGCACCTGATGAACTAGGTTGTTGCCTATGGAAGCTCTGTCTCTAAGGTGCCATCCTGCCCTACCTTCTCCAAATCTTCCTTCAACTAATGCAAAGAATATACAGAAACTAGGCATGGGCCATGACTTTAAGTTTACTGGAAGATATGGGTCTAAGGCCCCTTCCACACATTACATATATTATTCAATTAACTGGTAATAGTGCAATCAACTTAGACTAACCACATGTGCAAAGTAATTATCACACCATAAAATGTCTATTCAGATATACCAGCTACAAAGTTAGTGCTTGAAAATGTGTAACAACCTCATAGCTGGTTTCTATCCAGCTTCAATTTGAATGTGTAGCAGGGCCCTAAATGCTCTAGACTGTGCTAAAATGTAACCTTTTTATACTTTTCTTTTTGCTTGCCTATTGTGGGTATACAACTAAAGATATGTAACTTGATTATAGAAGATGTTGTGTAAAGACTAAAACCAGACAGTTGTATACCAAAATGAGACATGTAAAGGTTGTACAAATGTTTCGTGACTAGTGCCCTAATTCAATGCAGAATGAGATTCATATACTTGCACAGTGAAAAGCTCAGATTAGGCACACAACATAATTTCCATTATGTTAATGTTGCTTTAAAATATATTGCACGGAGGCTGCAACAATCAAATTATCAATTATAATGTCTACTCAGAGTAGAAAAGTGTTGCAAACAGAGGGCTGATTACTGCTTCAGTACTTCCAATCTGCATACTTATTGTTTAGTACAGGGAAAACAAATTATCTTGCATTGGCCCTAGTTCAAATTTAATTAAATGAGTGCAAAGCAATTATAATAAAGTACAATAGTGTAGTAATGAAAGGAAAATAACTCATTAACCTATTAATCTTTATTTATGTTCCTCTCAAATAAGTATGTAATTTCTTTATCACTGCATCCCATAAGAAATAGCAGACTCTCACTGCTCATGGCCTGCTTTAGTGTGGCTTATGTTGCTAAAGATCATCATATAACTTCATAGTTACTATTTATAGAGATTTTATTTAGTGCCTCTAATTTTCCCGCTCCCTTTACACAGTGTATTTTAAACCCCTTTCCCACACATCTATGTGATGTAGATTAGAAACCTGTTCTCACCCCTTTTTTGACACTTGTCAGTTCTAAAGGTAAACCTCTCTATGAGCATTGGTATGCTTCTGTCATTGCATGGGGGAAAGAGCACTCTCAGAACATCTGCTATGTTAGATAGTGTTACGTTAAGACATAGGATGAAAGCATATTATTTTTAAGAGGACCTGACATAGCTATCGCTTATCAACTAGAGAGGTATAACAATAAACCCCATGTTTCTCAAGTGTGCTGTTTAAGATCTTCACTGCAAGTATTTAACTAGCTTGCTTTGTTTGTTTGGCATTTTTTTCATCAGAAAAATGAATCTCAAATTTAAAGAAGTAATTGCAATTAAAAGGATCAAGTACTATATCAAGGTAAACATTCATTTTAGTGGTGCCCACTGTATGCTATCAGTTATTACCTCATTTCCACAGAGCTGGTTTTGTTTTCCATTGACCCCTTACATTCTAGTGTGTACATTTAATGTCACACACCAATGCTTAGCTTATTCAGCCAGCCCAGGCTGATTCCATGCTCTCAGCCAAGCCAGATAAAAATATAGTAGTAAAATAAAGGTTTTGTTCCAAGCTGGGAAGAAGCAGCAAGATTAAGAACAGTAACATTTTACAAAACAAGGAAGACAACTGGGGCCTGCACTGAAGAACATAGTATTTGGATGTAAAAGATTTAAAACCCTGCAAAGAAGTCAATCGAAACAGAGCACTGATCTTTTCAAAAGGATTCAGTTGCCCAAGGATACTAAATAATGTTACTTTTAGTGATTTCCCTATGCTAAATAAAAGGAAGCCCAGGTCATATTCTATGATGAATACAGTGTTACTGTTAGCATGTTACAAGGCAAAACTGGAGAATGACAAGTGCACATTATAAAATGAAATTAAAACACTTCAGATTTAAAAGGGCTACATTTTCAAAAAGTGGCTTCCAATTGGTAGAAATGCAGGTTTCAGACATTCAAGCATACATGTGTAAACCAGATACATTTATGCAAAAGGTTGTGAGCACATTATTGGAATCAGGCTCTTTTTGAAAAAATGAAAGGAAAAGTTTTTACAAAATATGTAGTGAAGTCCATCTTGTAGTCATTTCTTTCAGATAATATGTGGACCTCAATATTGCCTTACAGGATTCTAGGGGAAATGATAGCTTTCACAAAGTCATTAGCAGATTCTCTAGGAGTGCTATAGAGGTGCAGATTTGCAGCTCAGATGGTTGAGAAACATACAAGTTCACCATATCTTTCCTCTTCACACATAACAGTAAACTTCTGCCTTGAAGAAGTATTTCTGATTTTACAATCTGCTGCTGAGAACTATGTTAGCAAGAAATGGAACTCTTTACTCTTAATGACTCTTAATGAATCAATCTCTTCTTTGCACATTTTTTGTATTCAGTTCTTTACTTCACACTGACTGCTCACTTATTGCTTTTATATTATTTTAGTACCAATACTGTGTTAACACAGCTACAGTAGAACATTGCATTGTTCTGGCAAACTTTTTCCTCTTGTATCATGTTGTAAAAATAGCATGGTACCTTCATGGTACCTTCATCTTTTCAGGTGCCAATGTGTAGCACACAATCAGAATGCATATAAAATAAACCAAATGTAACATATTTGTATTTTGTTGCACTAACAAGTTTTAGACATTTTTAACTATGAAACCTTTTTAAGAAGGTTTTTCTCACTGTGTCAATTACATAAATCATTCTTTTAAAAATGGAAAGTGTATCAAGGATAATTATAAGAACCTCATATGGGCTGCAATTTCAGATTTCTAGCTCAGAATTAAATAATGGGCCCTGAGCTATGGTAATGACACTTACCTTATCTGTGTACAGAACACTAGAGATAGGCTTGACAAACTTCTGGCTGGTGTGTTTCACAACTATTTGCTAGACAGCAGGAGAATGAAATAAAAAAATCTTGGGTTTTATTCCTGGCTCTGGATGGGTAGTGTATAACTACTCTTCAATCCATCAGACCAAACATGGCAGTCAAGGCCATAGATGTATCCCATTCATTCTAAGTTACCAGGTAGATACACGGTTTGAATCTGTTTTGCTAGAAACCCATATTCTATTCCTAGGTCTGCTGGAAATGTTCTGGTATGACGTCTTTGTTAACTCATTCTCATTTACAAAATAGGAGAGTTAAACTTTACTGACCTCTTGGATAAAATATGACTCATGCTCAACAATATGGGTGCAAATACAAGTAACATTCACTAAGAGGTGAAGCTAGAGGCTGTGATTACAAGACAGTACAAACTTTGTGCTGTAGCTGGGAAGTCAATTGTTGGAAGTGACTGAAGAGGAGACAGACTGTGGTGTATTAGCAGATACCAGGATGACTGTGAGCTGCCAAAGTGATAGAGCTCAGCATATTTGAATGGGAAAGCACACATTTTATCTTCCTCTGTCTCTCAAGTCTAAAACACATTGCCTGATATGACTCGCGTGAAATACAACACCCTGCAAAATCCAAGGTACTTCAGATTTCTACATATTGATGCAATCCACCTCTGCTATATTTGTCTGATATCTTTAATGAATGGAAAGATTTCCATTTTCTCTTCTACAGGTACTGGTTTTGCTTGCAGTGGACAAACTACACCACCTTTGTTGTGCAACACCACTTGGAATGTGTTAGGTTGAAGATTCATAAAGGATTGTTCCATAGGTGCATTGGGCAAAGCTTTTACAATGGACAAAAATCTCATGCAACTTAGCAAAGCTTCAGCAAAATTAATTTACCCATGCAGAAAATTGGTTCTAGTGTGCACCAATCAACACATTTACCCTGCCACTATGTTAATTTTAAAATTCTCAATACATACCCTTGGCTTCAGTGCAGAGCAGGGCTTTTAGGTTTTCACAGGCTCATGGTCAAGGGAATTCATAAATGCCACGGTGACTCTCAATTCTGCTTCACACCGCATACCACTTAGTAACAACCACTTATATTAGGGACCTAGTCTGCTTTTCTTATTCAGTGTACAGTACCCTTTGCTTTACATCATAGTTTTTTGTGGAATTTTATGGCAGATAAACCCAAAGTACATTCAAGGTCTGCCCTGTCTTTAACATTTTATTTTTTATGACTGTTGATATTTCAAGTGCATCTATCACAAGTAGAATCATTTAAATGCATGCATCATTTTTCTTCATGCTCTACTTGTATATCAAATGTGTGTCTACTCAGCTAGGGACAGACATTCAAAAAGTCTGAGCCTGAAGCCTGAATTGATTCACTCTTTGCAGGTTAGTCTAAGCTGCACAGCTTAAACTGATTAATAACTGAAAGGACATTTTCTGTTAAATCAGGAAATTCAGACACATGCCTGCAGTGGCTCAAGCCAGAAGCCAGGGGGTGCTAGAGCATGCCTGCCAGCCACTGCTAAAGGGAAGGGAAGAGAGACACCCTCCAAGGCTCTCACCCCTCCCTGCTGGAGCGGAGGGGGCATGGCCAGGCACCAACCAGGGCTAGCAGGACACACAGGATGTGTGCTACCAGCCGGGCGGCAGAGGGCAGGGGAGCAGCTACCAGACTGATGAGTGGGGATGGGAAAAAAGTCCTCTGAAGCAAGCATGTATTGAACACAGCAATTTGCAATGCATACAACATCTTCACCTAAGCTAAGATACAGCTCAGTAAAACACAACATACACAACTTAGTCTAACTTAAAATGTAAAGCAGGAAGACAAGAAAAAGTCTTGCATAAGTCTTACTAATTCTGAGGGCAGATTGTCTCCTTACATCCAAGCATTCAGAAAGACTTTGTTTAGGTTTTCTAGGTTCTGCTTTATAACATAAATGTAGCTCTCTGCATTCTTTGGTCTGCAACTTCCAGCCAGAAGCTGTCTGCAACTTCCCTTGACTTCATCTCCATCACATATGTGTGATGATTGTCATGCATGAACGACGTGTGCCCCCAGAGGCTGGGGGGGCATGGCAACCACACGCAAGTGGCAGGGGTGTGGTAGTGGAGAGTTCCCGCAGGAGGCTGTGGCAGTGTTGGCAGCAGGGGGGAGGGGCAGTGCTTACCAGTGGTCAACAACCACCCGCAAATGCCACTGGCAGTGTCAGTGGTGGCGGGGGGGGGGGGGGGGGGGGG
>NW_005842076.1:2253531-2270575 GCF_000455745.1 Alligator sinensis
ACATCGCCAGCAGTGGCAGTGGTAGCCAATTGCAGAGGGTGCACCTCCAAGTGCATGTGCGTGAACCCCCTCTGTGTCGCCAATGTTGTCAGGTCTTTGCCAACACTTCCCACCTCTCAGTTTGGTCCTGCAGGTCTTAACTCTGGGCTCACAGGTGCAGATCTTGCCTCTCTCCCCTGCTTTGGGACCACTGTAAAATTAATCCCCTTTCTGGCTGCAGGAAAGCTGTGGAGGTGCAACTGGGGCTGGCAAACCCACGTGCAGTCCACAGGGTATACCAGCAGGGGGAGAGAGGGAATGAAGGAAGGAATTTGCCTCAGGGGTAATGGCAGGCCAGCATCTGGCCACACCCCACCCTTGCTCTTGCTAGATAGCAGAGGGAAGGGTCAGCCCTGCTGTGGGGCAGAGAGCCCCGCCCAGTCCAGAGAGCATGCTAGGATGCTGGGGTTCTCTGGTTTAACTTAAACTAGCAAGGGGGCTGAGATATTGCATAAACCAGTTTGAGTCAAATCAGTTAAGTCTGATACTACATTTAACCAGGTTTAGCTTAAACCAGTTTCAGCCATTTTCAAACTGGTTTACATGCACTGAATGTGTGTTCTGTTACAGGTTTAAACCAGTTTCTGATCACTTAAACTGTTTCATGGGTAATGTCTGTCTCTAGCCCTGATGTTTTGCATTAATGGAATGGTTCATATTCTAAATAATAGAGAAGAAAATGTATCTTCTCAGAAGAGAGGAAGTGAAAATATTGTATCTGCTTATGATAAAAATGTGTTAGAGAACCTTTCCAATCCCTACTCTTATTTATAGCATCAAAATGTTTTTGATAATAATAAAAAGACTGCAGAGTTGACAAACATAAGATGAAGACATGCAGTAAAATAATTCCTGTAATGTAACAGTATTTAAAGAGACATTGATTACATAAGAATATGTAGACTATACATTTTAAAAACAAAAGGCACAGCATATTTTGCCAACATTTCTATATATAGTATGGTCCTAGTTTATTGTCACCAGATAGTAGTCTAAATTAGAAATAATTCAACTGAAGGTAATTAATTATTCTGGTATAAAGCTAATAGGAATGGAGAATTTAACTCTGTATTTAGAATCCTCCTGTACCTTCACTAAAGAACTAGCTACTATATCCTGGCATTGTTTTTTTCCCTAGTAATTGATTTTGAATTCTGACCAGCTGCAAAGCTGGTCCATTGCTTGACAGACAGGAATTTATTTTCCTTAGTAATGAGCACAATTTTATATGGATGGTCTTTTTTCTCCACAAAATAGAAAAGCAATCTATATTTCAGCACTTGATCCTTCTGTTGCCAAAGTCTAAAATTAACCATTAAGCTACTCTGCAATCCCATTGTGGTTGATACTGTAACCAACCTCATTGCACACTTCATTTTCATTAATGACCAGGACACAACATTTTGCAGGATATTAATGAAATCTGTTTATGACACAAGGTTGGAGGACATCTCCAGTACAAAGGAGGATAATAATATCACAGAAGGAATAGAATGAACTTGATGACTAAAGTAACAGAAGCAGGACAAAATTTAGTAGTGCACAGTGCAAAATCATGCATTTGTTACCAGATCCATGGCTTAAGTACCTACCTGCTACTGAAATCTGTAGTCTAACAGGACAAAGTACGAATTGGGTATCTAATACCTTTCAGGAGCTTGTCTTTACAAACTAATAAGAATTTATGCTGTAGTTGGGAAGGCAATTGTTGAAAATGACTGAAGAAGAGAGAAACTGTGGTGCATTAATGGATAACAGGGGGCACTTTTACATGTACTCTGGTGGTGGGAAGGTGGTGCTTTAATTAGAATGGCAGAAAATGGTGGCAGTGCGCTTTTGAACTAAAACACCTATGTGTTTTAGTTCAAAAGCACACCACCGCCATTTTCTTAGTGCTGATGCACTTTTGCCGCTTATACAACTGTAAGTGACACAGCAACAGATGCTTTTCAAAGCACCCGGTGCTGCAGCGCTTGCATATGTAAAAATGCCCTTGGGTTTTTAAATCATAGAATTTGCAATTTCTTATCATAGAATTTGCAGTTTTTAAACAGAGAAAACTAGGATCCCTGCTTATCAGGGATAAGAATGAGCTATGTACTATACCGCCTGGTCAAGACTGGCACGAATCTGGGCATTCACAGAGGTTAAACTCTAGACACACAGAGAACTTTAAAATAAAAAAGTGAGTAACACTGGAATGTAAGTTTACAAGGTTGACACGTTTTTTGAGGTTACAGTTTTGGACTTAAATGCCTAAATTCCATGAAAATCCATCTTTAGGCACCAACAATCACTTTGGCTCTGCTCCTTAATGCCTTTTTCTCATATAATCCCCTGCAATGTATTTATTGCTTGCCAAAATTTGGCAGGAAAAGAAAAAATGAAGAATATTGTTATATTCTCTAGATTCACAGATTCATACATTGTAGAGTCAGAAAGGACCCCAAAGGATCATCGTGTCTGACCCTCTGCCCCAGGCAGGAAAAGGACCTAGGTCACACGACCTCAGTCAGGTGCCTATCTAGCCTCCTCTTGAAGACCTCCAAGTTAAGTGATAGTACCACCTCTCTCGCCAGCCTGTTCCAGATTCTGGCCACCCTTACTGTGAAAAATTTCTTCCTAATGTCTAACCTGAATTTACTCTCCACTAGTTTGTACCCATTATTCCTAGTTACTTCTAGGGGTGCGCTGATAAATAGCGCATCTCCAACTCTCTGTTGTCCTCCCTTGATAAACTTATAGGTTGCTACAAGGTCTCCCCTCAGATGTTTCTTTTGAAGGCTGAAGAAATCCAGATCCCTCAACCTCCCCTCATAGGCTTTTCTACAGAGGCCACTAATCATATGAGTGGTCCACCTCTGGACCGTCTCCAGATTCTCCGCATCCCTCTTGAAGTACAGTGCCCAGAACAGGACACAGTACTCCAACTGTGGCCTGACTAGTGCCATGTAGAGGGGGAGCATCACCTCCCTCGATCGTTGGTCGTGCATCTGCTAATGCATGATAAGGTTCACATTATGTGTGATTGGCTTTGTTGTTGGCTTCATTACACTGTCGGTTCAGGTTCATCTTGGAGTGAAATTTGACTCCAAGACCCCTCTCAGCCACTGAACTGCTGAGGAGGTCATCCCCCAACCTGTAGTTGTGCTGGGTATTCCTCCTCCCTAGTTGGAGTACCTTGCATTTGTCTTTGTTGAATTGCATCCTGTGTTGTTCTGCCCATTGACCCAACCTGTCCAAATCAGCCTGAATCCACTCCCTGCTCTCCCGTATGCTAACTTTGCCCCATAACTTGGTGTCTGCGAACTTGGATAGGGTGCTTTCCACACCCTCATCCAAATCGCTGATAGAAGATATTAAATAACACTGATCCAAGGACCGACCCCTGTGGGATTCCACTGCCCACCTCTTTCCAGGTCAAAAATGATCCATCCATCACCACTCTCTGGGTGCGGTCCATAAGCCAGTTTGCCATCCACCTGACTGTGTAAGCATCCACTCCACAGCCTGCTAGCTTCCTTATGAGAATAGGATGCGAAACAGTATTGAAGGCCTTCTTGAAGTCCAAGTAGTTTCATAGTTTCATAGTTTCTAGGGCCCCCCCCCCTGCCATGGCAGGAAAGAGTACTGGGGGTCAAACGACCCCAGCAGGATGGTCATCTAACCTCCTCTTAAAAACCCCCAGGGTGGGAGCCTGCACCACCTCACTTGGAAGCTGGTTCCAGACCCTAGCCGCCCTGACCGTGAAGTAGCGCCTCCTGATGTCCAACTTAAACCTTCCCTCCGCCACCTTGTGACCGTTATTCCTGGTCACTCCTGGCGGCGCTCGGGGGAACAGGGACTCCCCCAGTGCCTGTTCCCAAGAAGTTGTCCCCAACACTCTTCAAAATCTTCCTGGATATTCTGTGCATGGCTGTATTGCCCTCCCAGCAGATGTCAGGGTGTTTGAAGTCCCCCATGAAAACCAAGGCTTGATTGGGAAACTTCCATTAGCTGTCTGAAGAAAGCCTCATCTACCACTTTCTCCTGGTCTGGTGGTCTATAGTAGACACTCATCATAACATCACCCTTGTTGTTCTCTCCTCTGACCCAACCCAGAGACTTTCGGTAGGCCTACTCCAGTTTCACACTGGAGCGCTGAACAATCATATGAATCCTTCATATAAAGTGGAACTCCTCCTCTTCTCCCCTGCCTGTCCTGCCTGAACAGGTTGTACCTCCATGACAGTGCTCCAGTCATGCAAGCGAGCTCCTTTCAAGTCTCTGTTATTTCAGTCATTTCATAGCTCCGTGACTGTGTGAGGACTTCTAATTCTTCCTGCCTGTTTCCTGGGCTCCATGTATTCATGTACTAGATAACTAGTTGATTGACCTGATTTCTCAGGAAGTATGAGAGCACCTCCGCTGTTGCCTCCTCCTGCTTGCTCTTCCTTTAGCTCACCCACTTCGCCACTTACCTCAGGGCTTTGGTCTCCATCCCCTAGCAAACCTACTTTAACACCCTCCTCACTAGGTTAGCGAGCCTGTCTGCAAAGATGCCTTCTGTCTCTTCATCAGGTGGATCCCATCTCTTCCCACCAATCCTTCTTCTTGGAACATTATCCCATGGTCAAAGAATCCAAAGCCGTGCTGAAGACACCACCTGCACAGCCAGGCATTGATCTGCAGGATGCACCTGCTCCTGCCTGGGCCGTTTCCCTTGACTGGGTGAATCAAAGAGAGCATGACCTGTGCCCCAGTCCCCTTCACCCTTGCAACCAGAGCTCTGTAGTCACTTTTGATCTGCTCAGGTCTCCCTTGGCAGTATCATTGGTGCTACTGGATGAGTCTTGGTAATCCCTATGTGATATGTTGGATCTGGGCTCTGGGTATGCAGCAGACTTCCTGAGACAACAGGTCAGGTCAGTGGGTGGATCTGGTGTCTGGTGCTTGGCTTCAATTCCCCTTCCCCTTCCTCCTCTTGCTTCCAGAAAACTGCTTGCCTTGTTTTCTGCCCCTGTTTGCTGGCTCAGCTGGTAATTGTTCCACATTACAAGGCTCCAGATATTACATTAATGCAGTCCGAGCCTCTCCTCACCTTCCCTTCTCAGTCATGGGGTCCAGCACATTTGTCCTAAGAGGACTTCTGTTGCCTGCTTCAATCAGGATATTTGGAATTTAAAGTGAAAGGGGAGGTTAGGTCAAAAATTTCAGCTGAAAAACTTTCTAAAAGTGGCTGGATTTATGCTTCATTTTATTCCTGTGGAAAGCAAAAGCCCAAGTTTGGGCTTTGTTATTAAAGCTTTGCTGTTTGCCCATGTTTAAATAATGGTGGATTTTGACTTAAGCAAAATTATAGTAGTAGTGTTGAAAAGGATGACAGACAAGGTCTCTTGCTATATTTGTATAACACTGCCATACAAATACAGTTCATAAGAACAATACTTAAGTGATTTTAACATACCCTAAATCAGGGGTGGGCAAAATATGGTCCACATGTCAGATCAGGACCATGAAGGGATTTTGTCTAGCCCGCAACGGGTCCCTTGTTCCTGTCTGGGCAGTGGCATGTGCAACGGTCCTGCCACCCCTGGGTGCATAGCAGGGCTGGGGTGGCATGTTGATTGGATTCACTTCCCGGCAGCTCTGGTGGTGGTGGCTTCCTCCTGTTGCTGCCACTGCTGGACCTGGCCCCCCTAACCAGGCACCCTAGCTTGTCCGCTGCATACCCACCACTGGGGGCAGGACCTGCGTGGGCAGGGTGCATTGTTGGGTGGATGGGATGCGGCTGCAGGCAGGTGGGGGTAGATGACATCTGCCTCAGCTCCAGTGTGAAGGCAGTGTGTTACCTGGTTTTAAAAGGCTGTAAGGTTTGTCAGGCAGGATCTACCTGTGATGAACCTGTGCTGCTTACATTTCAGCATCATTTTTCCTGCTGGGCCTTCACAAATGCACTCTTTACTGATTTTTTTCCAGTGTTTTCTGGTAACTGACTGGCCTAAAGTTACCTGGCTCATCCCTTCTTCCCTTCTTAAAAATGGGCACCACGTTGGCCTTTTCCAGTCCTCAGGGACCTGGCCGGCGCACCATGAGTGCTCAACCAAGTGCTCCTTAACTAAGTCAGCACTAACCATTGGTGGTCTAGTGCCTCCCGGACATCTATCTATGTTCAAATTGGGGGAATTGTCTTGGCCAGTACTTTGGAATACTGAAGCAAAGAACTCATTGAAGAGCTCCACTTTTTTCCTGTGTCAGCCACCAACTGACCTGATTTGTCCTGCAGGGGCCCTATGTTACTCTGCGCTTTCCTTTTGCTCACTGTGTATCTGTAGAAGGACTTTTTATTGTCCTTGATTGTTGTAGCCAGCCTAAGCTCCAGCCCTGCCTTGGCCTGCCTAACTGATTCCCTGCAATAGCACACCAGGGAGGTATATTCCTCCTTGGTGGCTGCCCCCTGCTTCCACTGCCTATAGATCTCTTTCTTTCCCTCAGTCTTTTCTGGAGTTCCCTGTTCAACCAAGGGGGCTTTTTAGTCCCCTTTCCCCCTTTCCAATGTAATGGAATAGTCTCCTTTTGTGCCCCAAGGATCACTCCCTTGAGAAACTTGCAACCTTCCTGGACCTCCATATGCTCAATGCTCTTGAGTTCAGCCACCTCACTAACTAGCCCTCTAAGTTTACTAAAACTGGCCCTTCTGAAGTCTAACACTTTAGCCTTGATGATTATTTTTCCCAACATTTGTTGGATTGTAAATTCAACCAAATGATGGTCACTATCTCCCAGGCTACTGTGCACTCACAGGTTACCCATGAGATCATCCCCTGTTGCTCAGGCCAGATCTAGCAAAGCGATATCCCTGGTGGGGCTGGACACCTCCTGGGTTAGGTGGAGGTCCTGCACACAGTGTAAGTACCTACATGAGTGGTTTGTTTTGGCCATCTGCTCCTTGCAGCAAATGTCTCGGTAATTTAGGTCCCCCATGACCACTGCCTCTCTTGCCTGAATGGCCTCTGATTGCTGCCTGGTGAATACCAGGTCTAGTTCGTCATCCTGATAAGGGGGTCTGTAGTAGACCCCCACTACCAAATCCTTTTCCCTTGGACCCCCTGTATCCTGACCCATAATACCTCAGTATTCCCCTCCTTTTCCCTTGCCTTGATGATGGTAGATGTGTACTGCCCCCTAACATAGAGAGCTACACCCCCACCTTTTTTCCCACTCTGTCTCACCTATACAACCTGTACCCCTCAGTGCCTACCTCCCAGTCATGAGTAGAATCCCACCATGTTTCCGTTAAGCTGACCAGGTCATACTGGGTGCTAGCAAGTAAGAGTGTGAGCTCCTCCTGCTTATTCCTCATACTCCTGGCATTTGTGTTAAGGCACGTTAGCCCCCCAATGGGTGCTCTTGGTGCCCCTTTGCCATGATGTCTAGTGTGCCCCTTAGTGCTTCCCTGGTTTGGTCCAGTGCCTTGTTTGTGGCTCGACAACCCTGGGTTCTCCTCAACCACTGGTTTCCTGTCCCCCATGAAACCTAGTTTAAAGCTCTACGGAGGAGCGTTAGAGTGGAGTTTGCATGTACCATATGTAAATGCATGGTAGAGACTTTTTATTTTCTCAAGACCATATTGTGCAGTCAGGACTTTCATGTACTTGCACAGGGATGGGAGAGTTGCAAGGAGGAGCCTATTACCCAGGGGTGGGCAGTTATTTGGGCTGGAGGGTCCACTTAAGGAGTTTTGGTGAGTCGTTGAAGGCTGGGGCCAGGGTGCTGACCTGGCTTTGGCCCCCCATCATGGCTGTTTACACCTGGTGTGATGGAAGAGGGGGCAGCCTGGGGAGATACCAATTAATCCTATCTGTCTCCATCCATCCCACACCCACCACCAGCATGCCAGATGGAGTGGGTGGGGGAACTGTCACCTGTTTCAGGGACATGAGGGAAGTGGATCACAGCTCTGGCCCTACTCTGTCACTGCCCCATGATCCTAGCCCCATTTCCAGCCCCACCTGCCCATCCCACTCCCAAACACTGCTCTCTGTCCACCTATGGCCCCATCCCATCTATTTGGCCAAGCATGCCCTGCCCACAAGGGTCCTGGGCCAGTCTCCATGGAGATCCCACCCACCCATTCTGTCTGGCACATCTGGCAGTGGGAGCAGGGCAAATAGACTGGGGTCCCTGGGCAGCAGAGCCAGTTCTGGGAACAGCAGCAAACATGCTGGCAGTTGTAGCCAGTGTGTGGGGTTGAAAGCGAGCTGCCATCATAGGGGTTGCCAGGAAGCTGAGTCTGGCTGCCATGCAACTGCTGCACTGCCCCCACCTCACTGCCATGCCTCCTGCCCCACAGACTACACCTCCCTATGTGCCAAGAGCCACATGTAGGGATAGGGTGGGCTGTGCTCCATGTCAGGCAGCACTGCTGTGCCTGCGGGAAGTGGGACTGACTGCAAGCACCATGGCCCAAGCTGCTCCCTGTGCCTGGGCCAGGCAGGGCCAAGGGACCTGCTGCGGGCTAGACTGAGTCACTTAAGGGGCCAGATTCAGCCCGCAATCCTTCCAGTCCAATCCTTATTTTGCCCACCCCTGCTGTTACCCTTCCTGTAAGCACTCAGTATAATGGCCAGCCAGGAGTGCATAGATTAGGTAGACTGAACCATAGAATTGCCCTCCACCCAGACCTGGCTATAGACTGAGACAGCACATGGAGTTGGGTAGGAGGCTGGAGGGGGAAGGGAGGCAGTACAATGCAGGTCATGAAAGCAAGCTCCCTTGGAGGCAATTCAGCTCTGCTCCAGCCCTAACTCTACACAATTTCAACTGACCCAGTATGGGTCTCAGTTCATCTGTAGTAAAGAATGCAATTCAGCCACAAGTAAATCTCATATTTTATTCTCCATGTATTCCGGTAGATTTCAGAGTAATGATTTATGGAATGATGCATTGCTCAGTCTGTTTGAGGCTGAGAGAGTATTCAGTACTTACCATGGGTCATATGATTGGTAGCAAATTTAGATTAACTTGGATCTTTTAAGGCCAGAGATAGTCTGTGCTATTGAGTCAAGCTAAAATGAATTTTTGATAATCCCCTATTCTTTTTTTCAGTTCTGTTGTTAATATATACCTTATATCAAAGAACAACTTTATGCAAAGGTCCATATAATCACTAGTAAAGGAAAGGCTTGAAAAGATAGAGCGATTTCTACTTTAAGTTTAGAACTTCAGCTTTCTCAGCTTCTCTCCTTAGGAAAGTAAAGGGCAAGACCTGAGTCTGAAAACCTATTCAATAATAGATCTTAAGCTCCAAACTAGAACATGAGGGATTCTGGGTTAGTGCAGTGATTCCCTCACAGCTGGTGTATGTACTTTATGGTGCTACAAGCTCTCAGCAAAAAAACATGGTTGATTTTTAATGGATAGATGGACCCTGGACAATAGTCCCTTCTCTGCCACTGGCTGGCTATGTAACCTAGAGCAATTTACCTCTCGGCTCCTGTCTTCCCATATATAAAATGGATGTTATAATTATGTATAGACTTTGTAAAAGGCTGAATAAATGAATATTTATATAGTATTTTGAGATCCATGGTTGAAAGCAGTGTTTCTCCAGTAAATGCAGTCCATTAATAAATAATATGTTTAAAGCAGAGAGAAAGAATGAAAAGATGGTTGAAAATGAAACATTGCTTAAGAGAAATGTGAATCAAACTAGAAAAACAAATATATCTATATAGATATATAATTGTTATATACATGAATTAATTGGCATCTCATAAGGAGAGGGAAAGAAAATACTAAATTAATTGTGTGGCAAAAGGAAAATGGGCCACACTGAAATAACAGAAAAGTAAACTTGCACAAACTGGAAAGGACAGGAGGTCAGGGGAAGCTGTATCTCACTGGAGAAGGGTTGACACTGGACTGAAGTATGAAGATTAAATCAACTGAACAAGTTCTTCACTGTGTCTTACAATTCATGTTTCATTCTGCTCCAGTTTGCTCATTTCTTCACAATACAGCTTACACAGATTGTTCTATTTGATGGTGCTGCTACAGGGCATGTACCCTCTTCCTCCTCTTCTAAAATGGGTAGTACCTCTGGGACCTGACAGCTTCTGTAGTTCATGTGCCATTTCTGGGACAGACATCTGCACAGACATCTCCATAACAGCCTAAGTGAAGTAGCATAGACTCCCTTCACCAGCCTGATCATCTGTGAATTACATCACCTGACCTGCTGTTGCTATCTAAGCATAATTGCTATAAGTGATCCATTGATTGCTATGTGACACTTAGCATTTCTGTTTTCATTTCCAGATGCTTCTGGTTTTATCATCATCATTCATAACTCCTTTTAATTTTACCATCGATATGAGAACATAAATTTAAAGGACAAGGCAGGTCAAACAAATAGAAATACATCACACAGGAAAAGCAGAATAGCTCTAAACAGATTACTGGTTTGTAAATTAACATGATATAACAAACTGTTTTCTGTGCTGGATTTCTGCTTTGGGTAGAGGCACAACTTAAATAATATTTAAAAAATGGAAATCTTGAGGTAAAAATAGAGCTCAGAAGATTTCCAGTCCTATTTTCTGTTGGCTTTGTGCAGATTGTAATTTCTGCCTTTTCCCACTATAAATATATTGAGTGTCAAATGCAGCTCTTGCTGGTTCGAGTTCCCTAACCTTTACTCACATTGAATAATATTTAATGGGGTTATTTGTATGAACCTGGCCCTTACTGAATGTGGGCTGCAAAACTGTGTGGTAGGGACCCAAATGGCCTCTATCCACTAGTTTTTTATGTGTATGCCAAGCCAGAGCCCTGGCTCTTTCATTTATGACAATTTAACTTCTGTCTGCATGTTCCAGAATTACTGCTTGTTGTCAAGTATTTAGGGTTCTTTCTGTCGGGAAAATCAAAGGTTTTACTTACATAAAATCCACACACATGTTAATATTTCACTATGGTTTTTCCTCTGTACCCGAAAGGAAAGTTATGACCAGATAAAAGTTGGGGAAATGACATCCTGTGCCAAAAACAGCACAAATATATCTGAGCTCCTCTCCTCAGTTGTACTAGGATGAGCAAGGATGATCTTTAATTATCAAGAACACTTTTCTGATAGGCATATGGTCTATATGGTCTATATGCACTAACCCAGATAACCACCTCTCTTCATTTTCCTAATAGGCCATCTCTACATGAGACACTAGCTGCATAGTCATTACCATGCAATCATTTAGTACTTGTATAAGCAAGTACTAAATAACAGCAGTAACCTGAGCTACTGTGCAGTAGTGCTGATGAATGTCTTTTTTGTGATGTTGCTGCACAGTAGTCCAGATACTACTGTGTAGTACTGTTGCATCACAGTTGTTGCTATGAGATGCTACTGTGCACTAGTGCTACTGCATTCAGTAGCAGGCTACTGCACAGTCAGTGTCTCATGTAGATGCAGCCACTGTGGAGTAGGTGTGGCTGAAGCCCTGTTGAGTCACACTAGAAAAAATACTATAGAGAAGAATCTGACATTGGGGTGAGCTGTTGAAAAACGGGGAAAAGGATGGGAAAGAGCTAACAGTTATTATCCATCTCATGTTGTTGACTCTGTGGTACAACTCCTGAGAAAGTGAGTAACTGATTATTCTTATTCCTCTAAGCAGAAGCCAGACAAGTAATTTGGTCTTAAAATGTAACACTGAATCTATTCCATATTAAGAATGTTTAGGAGAATCAGAAGCATCCTATATCTTTTATCTTCAAAATAATACATTTGATCAATTTGGACAATCACTCCAGTTGCTCACTTCCCTGCTGTTGACCACAACAGTGCACCAACTCCATCAAAGTTCTACTCCACAGCATATTAATATAAAAGTATCTAGATCTGTAAAGGAAACATTATTTGTTCTAGCCCACCAATAACAAAAATCCATTTACTGTAGAATGCTGAGCTGACCATCCTGCTTTTCCTAATAATTTACCTGCCGTACCTTTTCCAGTATGAGGTGAGGCGTAATAAAACCTTCATCTTTTAAATGGCTTTTATCTTGAGAGTATGATTCATTTACTGTTGACCATTGAGCACTGACCTCTATATTTTCTAATACTGCATCTACCATCACAACACATTCCCTGTTCAAATTTGACACAATCATCATTGTTCATCAGTTAAAAAAAAGGACCCTCCTCCCTCATCTCCTGCATACTAATAGTTTTAGACCCTCACTCTTATGGCATCTCCTGACTAAAGAGACAAGACTTAGTGCATCCATGATAATTTCAAAATTTGCCTGAATCAAGTAAATAAAATGTCCCTTTTCATCAGATTATTAGAGGTATACAAAAGTGATGAAATTCTATGACTGAATGCATTTTCATTCAGAAAGCATCAATTTGGTATTTCCAATGAGATCAGAAAAGGGATTTGTCTTCATGATGCCCGATGATCCATAATAAAACACCTCTGTTGGAGCACTTTGGGCTGCTTTTTTGTTAGTTATTAGTTGCACAGAAGCAGTTCACTAGCTGGTCATTCAGTGATTGCAAAAGTATTTGAGCACATTCACTGCATGTGCAATGGTGTTATTCCATCTTTCTACATTCCATTAAACATATAGCAGCAACAGAGGATAGTATTGGGGGTACTGGTACACTAACAACACTGAACCAGTAGAGTTATCCCAGTCATTATTATCTTGGGAGGAAAAAAAAATAAAAGCAGCACACTAGAATCAGGTCATGTCTTTCATTTGAATGGAAAAGAGTTTCATTCATTTGTTTCTTCCTTCCTTCCACTTTGGACATTTAGGACCAGGCTCACTTGAAGCTGCATGGGACAATCCTGAGCGTGAGACTCCCTGGCTTCCTAACTTTTTTCTTTTCTGACTCCCACCTGTCTAAAGGTCTCTTGCTTCTGTTTATCTTCCTTTCTGAATCTTTTCTTGCATTTTTGCAGTATTTTTTCTTCTTTTTCTCTGCTCTCTGTCCCCTCTTCCGTCACTTCCGGTTTCTTTGTCTGTGAGTTGCTACTTCACAGCTTTTTTCGTTACTTTTCTTTACTGTTCTCCCCAAGGCAGCTGGAGCAGCTAGTGACTGTGGTGCCAAGGCCCTGTCGGACAATGAGGCATGGGCCTCCTCCCAGCCACTCCACAAAGGGTGGGCCACCTGCCACTAGGAAGAAGAACAAAGAGATGAAGGTGAAGGGGTTCTCTCAGGACACCTCATCCCTGCTGGGACTCTCCTCAGGTGGCACTGGGGGGACCCCTGCTGGAGAGATAGACCCCGCTCTGGCTGTCATGCTGGCTACCTTGTTGACCATGGATGGGGATGGTTTGGAGGTGGGAGAGGCAAAGACGGGGGTCACCAACCCCTCACCTATCTCCTAGCTTCTGGAGTCAGGTGGCAGTAAAATTTATGCACAATGGCTGTCTTCTGGAGGCCCAACCCAGGAGGTGGCAGAGGAGTCTGCTGACCTCTTGGTCATGTCCCAGCCTACTGAATTGGATGAGGAAGCTAGTGAGAGGGAGATCCAGCTTTCTGACTGTTGCAAGCAGCCTCAAGAACAGGATGACCTCTCTTCCCCCAAGAAGGCGGGGATTGCTCTTCCAGAGCCAGTCCTTGACCTGGACAATGAGAGGAGGCTGATGTTTCTAGATATTAAGGGTGTAGACACTGTGTTTGTCAGGGAGCTCCTACCTGGGGTGCAGCCTCACTGTGATTCTGTCAGAAATATCCAGCCCATGTTGGCAGATGCCCCACCCCGGGTCGGCCCCGACTATGGGGGTCTCCTGGCCTTTTTGAAACAGACAAAAGGACAGAAGAATGTAGTGGGGTGCATCACCCAGTGGTTGCAGATCCTAAACTCTTTGTCAAGGCTGCCAGAGCTGTGGCCAAACTTATGCAACAGGATCTAGGCACTTGGCAGATGGCTTACCATCTGGAGAAATTTGCACAGTGGGCAAGAGACAAATGAGGCCTGGGGGCATCCCTGGAGTAGAGTAGGGCGTGATAGGCCTTCCCTGACCTGTCTCTACTTTTTTCGCTCTGCTCTTGGGGGCTCACTCTTTTGTCTACACCTTACCTTGCTCTTCCTCTCCCATACCCACACCCATGGCAGCCACAACCATTGGTATTTTTAATATCAATGGCTGTCCAGATCTGGTGAAATGGGAGGCTGTCCTGGAGCTCCTGCACCAGAAGTGGCTGGCTGTTGCCTTCCTCCAGGAGACACATTCCAACAGGTTCAACCAGTTGGCTTGGCATGCTTCCTGGCAAGGCCACTTGTTCCTGACTCATGGCACCTACCTTAGCATTGGGGTTGTGACTCTTCTATCATCACAACTACAGCACGATACAGCGGTGGTGTGGGAGATTGTCCCCAGCCGCCTGCTGACTGTCCACATCACCCTAGTGCAACCCCATTTGCTACTTGTCAATGTTTATGCACCTACTGATGGCCAGGAGAGGGTCACTATCTTCGAGACCTTGGCCGCCCTCTTGCACAATGCTAGCTAGGATGATGACCTGCTCCTTATAGGTGGGGAATTTAATTGTACCACTGACACCCCACTCGACTACACAAGGCCTGAGTCTCAGCTGCCCTCAGCCCACAAACTGCAGTCCATCTTGGAGACTGCAGGCCTCATTGACATCTGGTGAGCCCTGCACCCTGACACGCACCAGTACACCTGGGCCAAAATGAGTGCCGGTGGTCTCACTATGGCCCGCCTCAACTGCCTTTATGTCACTAGGCACCATCTGCCACACCTACGCAGTGGCCGCATCATTCCTTCAGGCCTGCCAGATCATGGCCTGGCTTGCTGAAAATTGAGTCTGCCGGGGAGAACCTGCATGCGAGCACCCTATTGGTGCTTCAATGTCAGCCTGCTTTGAGACTCTTACTTTGGGATTGCTTCACCAACTTTTGGTGGGGCTGGGAGGCCACGAGACTGAATTACTCCTCCTGGAAGCTATGGTGGGATGTGGGCAAGGTACAGATCCAGGCTTTTTGCCATCCGAACACCCAGCTGGCCACAAATGAACTGTGCTGCCATATCAGAGAGCTGGAGGAAGATGTGGTAGAGCTCAAGGCTGCTCTGCTGGCTGCCAGCAGTGATGTGGTGCTGCGTGAGAGTCTCCGGTTCCACAGGAAGTGCCTGCATGACTTGGCAGAGAGTGTGTCCCATGGAGGGTGGGTCCATGCCTGCTGCCAATAGCTGGCTGAAACAGATGCCCCAACCTGCTTCTTCTTCAACCTGGAGAGACGACGGGCAGTGAGCAAAGTCTTGTTGCTCTGGTGGGTCAGGCCAACTGACCAGGATCTCACTATTGCGCTGTTAGACAGGCGGGGGTGACACAATTGGACCTATACAAAACACACACAAATCAATTAGGTGCATACACACACTACTAGCTCAGGCACATACACATCCATACCAGCCTAATCACATGCATCACCAATTCAAGCACATACACTATACACCCCAAAAGTTAGACACAGATCACTAATTCGTATATCATGCACACAATGCCATATATATCTACACACACACACACACACACACACACATACACTAGCAACTCAGATACACACATGTTCAAAATAATTAGTCTAGATTCATGCACACCTATCACCAGTTTAAGCCCATACACGCTACACACACCACATTTAGACAGAATCAGTTACCAACACCTGCACCTCCAAGACACATACATGGATTTCTAATTCATATACCACACAGACACACAATGATATCTATATATGTGTGTGTGTGCGCGCGTGCACTAATTTACACACATACCACCCACCTACACATACACACAAGTGAGTTCCTAAGTTGGGTATTGCGATATGTATGTATATATGTATGTATATATGTGCTAGGTGTACTTGGGATACCTGCAGAAAGGGTAAGGTAAGAAAGTAGAAGTGTAGGGAGTTAAAGTTATCAGGACCGGGATTAGAACCAGTAGACTACAAGGGCCTGGGCTGAAGAACTGAGGCTGGGGGTAACTTTAGGTTAATTGATCTTAATTGATTAAAAGACAACACTCAAAGCCTGCAGAACAGGGAAGCATGCCGGCACAGACTCTGTGACTGGAGCCAGAGCTACAGGTGAGCTAAAACGGTAGATGGGGAGAGGGGAAAATGGGACTAAGGGAAAATGTGGGTGTTAAAGAGGGGCTCTGGGTGTAGGTAGGCAGAGGATGGCTCTGGGGCAGCTAGAGAAGTTGCAGGGATTGGCAGTAGGTGCTGGAACCTGGAGAAAATTGTAGGACAGCTAATAGCTGGGGAGCTGCGGGGGGGGGGCAGAGATTACAGAAGGTGCGGGGAAGCCTGAAAACAGAGAGAGGGACAGCAGAAAATCATAGGAAAAGCAGCAGGCAGCAGGGACAGCAGGAAAGCAAGGAGAGGCTGAGAGGTGGCAGAAAAGGGGAGATGGAACTGGGAGGAGATTGGGAAACTAGCAGAGAGGGTGGGAACTGGAGCTGAGAGAGAAAGAGAATGAGGCTGGAATATAAGATAAGGAAGGGTCTGGGATTCAGTAAAACATGACCCAACTCGGAGTTGCAAATGACAGTGGTTTTATTGAACAGGGGAGATGGTGACTCAATATCAAATTGGTTCCCTTGCAACCATCCACCCACACACACACAATGGCAGCAGGGGTTAGAGAGGCTTGGTGCAGGGGCTGAAGTTCACTGAAGTCCAGGAGGAGAGAGAGAGACAGAGAGAGAGAGAGTCCAAATTGTAGAAGGAGATGTGCAGGATCTACCTATCCAGGCTGGAAAGGGGCCCTTGTCCAGTAGGTGTTGTCCAGAGGGGGGTCTCCGGCAGGGCCTCTGGGTGGGTAGGTGGTGTGGCATGGTGCTGGTCCGGATTCATAGATTAATAGATTCATAGATTCATAGCTGTTAGGGTCGGAAGGGACCTCAATAGATCATCGAGTCCGACCCCCTGCATAGGCAGGAAAGAGGGCTGGGTTTAGATGACCCCAGCTAGATGCCTATC
>NW_005842076.1:2273123-2275928 GCF_000455745.1 Alligator sinensis
GGGGCAGACCTTGTGTGACCCTAGTGACAGGAGGCATGCCCAGGCAAGGGTCATCCCCTGGTGTACTGAGCTTGTGTGCTCCATGCAGGGATGTGCAGTTTTGGGTGTTGTAATGGTGAAAGTTGCTGGTTTTGCAGTGTCTTTTGCCTTTCAAATGCTGGTTCTTGTCTGTGTTCCTGGGTCAGGTCTGTGGTTCCTGGGTGAATCAATGCGAGGTGATGGCCCAGTCATTACAGGCCATTCAGTAGAGGCCTGCTACCATTGTATTTCAATCATTCCCAATCATTGTCTTTCATCAGGGAACCAATTTACATGGGAGGGGTACAATGAATCATATTTTTACAACATGGGATGCCCAGGCAAAGGACACAAGATGGAGGCTTGACATATAAAATGGAAACTTGACATGGCTTTGGTTCACTTACAAACACAGGCCTTGACCATACAATATCCATATGAAACAATAAAAATCAATACAAAAATGATAATAATACAATATACAACAGTAAAAATCAATACAAACCTAATAATAATACAATATAAAACAGAGGATATCCAAAACCAAAAACTTGCTACCAAAATAAAAATGTTTAAAGCTTATCCTAAGTCTGAGCTCATTTCCTATAGGGAATAGAGAGGGAGAGAAAAAGTCAGAAATGGTTGGGGAAAGGGGAGGGAATGCATTTTAAAATAAATTAAAAAAAGAAGAAAAATGGGATTTTGCTACAGTCTTAGATCACGTCAAGACCCCTGAGGGCCGGGTAATCACTGACCTGGGTGAAGTACGTGAGCACGCCATTGGCTTCTATTGTGACCTGTTAGCGACCGAGCTGTCCTCCCCTGAGGCCATGCAGGAACTCCATGCCGTCCTGCCACGCCTTTGTGTCTTGGAGGTCAGTGAGTTTGAGTAGGAATTGTCTCTGGCAGAGCTAGCACCAGCTGCAGCTAGCCTCACCTCTGGCAAAGCCTCAGGACTCAACAGGTTACCTGCTGAGTTTTACAAGACTTTCTGGCCTCTTCTCAGCCTCTGTCTCCTGTGCATTTTCTAGGAGAGCCTTGTCGACAAGGTCTTGCCGATCTGCTGCCGCCATGCAGTGCTCACGCTGATGCCCAAGAAAGGAGACCTTGGCTGCATTAAGAACTGGAGACCGGTCTCCCTGCTGTGCGCTGACTACAAGATTCTGGCCAAAGCACTGGTGACCCACCTCCACACTGTCATGGCCTCCATAACTGGGCCTGAGCAGAGCTACTGTGTGCCAGGCAGAACCATCCAAGACAACCTATTTTTGGTGTACGACCTACTCACAGCCAGTGAACTCTTTGTCCTAGATATTGGCCTCATCTCTCTGGATCACACCCTGGAGGCCTTTGGCTTTGGGCCTCTTTTTACCGGGGCCCTCTGGATCTTGTATGAAGACATTTCCAGTCTGGTCAAGGTGAAAGGGACAGCAAGTTTGTGTCCCACTTTGACCCAGCCACCTTGACGGCCTGCCCCTTCTGCCTGGGGGATGTTGAGGAGACCCTCTTTCATGCCTTCCTTGACTGTCTCCACCTGTGGCTGCTCCTTGTCCCCCCCCAGGCCCCCCCGTGTGGCTGCTCTCTGCCCCCCTCGAGCCGCTGCTGTGAGCCCTGGGCAGGAGCATCTCGGAGACCACCTATGTGTGCTCCTACCTATACAAGGTGGCTGAGAAGGGCCCCGTCTGCCTGGTCAACTTTTTACTGGATCAGGCCAAGATGGCCATCCTCAAGAGCCACTGAAACCGGCTTGCTGGGACCGGCTCAGATGATGCCCTGTGGCTTTTCTGTCTCCTGGTGCAGCCATGCTTCTCACTGGAGTTTGAGTATGCTGTGCTCTGGTGGGTGGTGCCCACCTTTGAGACACGCTGGGCCCTTGAGGGAGTGCTGTGCCATGTGCAGGATGGCCATCTTAAATACACGCTCAGATGTTATGACCAGTCTGGGCAACTAGGCAGGCTCTGTGTTGGACTATGACTTCCAGCTCATGTCGCACCCTGGGGCCTCACCAGGTTGCTTTTTAGCTTTCTTTTTGTGGGGGAAGTTGAAGGTGTTGTATGATTAGATAGAGCAGGGTAGGAATTGGATAGAGGCATGTGTATGATTGGATAGAGCAGGGTAGGAATTGTTTATTTATAGATATGACCGTGTGGCCAGCGTTCCGACTGCAAAACTAGCATGTAAGACACGACGTGGAATGTAGCAAAGTTGTCTGTCATGGTATGATGTGATGAATGCAATGACATGGTGCTCTTGGTTTGATGGTAATTTTGTTTGTTCTTGCTTTGTAAGCGGCCAACCTTTTTGTATCCCTGAACCCCTGAATAAAGTACTTAAAAAGTCAAAAGTCCTTCCTTCCTTCCTTCCGCTTTGGACGCTTCGGACCAGGCTCGCTTGGAGCTGCATGGGGCGATCCCAAGCGTAAGACTCCCTGGCTTCCTATCTCTTTTCTTTCTTCACTCCCACCTGCCTGAAGGTCTCTAGCCTCTGTTTATTTCGCTTTCTGAATCTTTTCTTGCTTTTTTTGCAGCTTTTCCCCTCACTTTTCTCTCCTCTCTCTTCCCTCCCCCTCTGCTTCTGGTTTCTTTGTCTGTGAGACGCTTCTCGCAGCCTTCTCTTTTACTGTCTCTTTCACTTTCTTTCTCTCTTTTCTGTCTGCTTGTTACGGGGAGTTACCTTTTCCATTAGCCTGCCTTCCAGAGGTGCTCTTAATTACCCTTCCATCCCCCCCTTACCCCTTAGTTTTCCTTTTCTTTTTTCTTTTAGCTGTTTTAACCCCCCTCCCTTCTT
>NW_005842076.1:2276667-2276916 GCF_000455745.1 Alligator sinensis
GGACTACGTGTTTCAAGTGCGGTGGCTCCTCCCACCTGGCTGCTCAGTGCCCTCAGGGCAAGGCGGCCAGAACATCGCCACCTGCGGCAGCACCGAAAGACGGCGCTTCAACTTCTGGGGCACGCGACAGGCCCAGGGAGGCAGGGAGCTCTTCCTCCCAGCCTCCTCCACCCCTATTCCATCTCAGGGGACTGGGGGATCTGGTGTGAAACCATCGTCCAGTAGAGAGGCTGGCGGTCCCCCCCCGGG
>NW_005842076.1:2278166-2278411 GCF_000455745.1 Alligator sinensis
GCCTGGCGGGCTGCATGGCAAGGAGAGGTGTTCCTGAGCCATGGCACCAACCTCAGCGCTGGGGTCGCGACTCTCTTATCACCGCAGCTGCAGCTTGACGCGGTGGTGCCGCGGGAGGTCGTCCCCGGCCGCCTCCTGACTGTCTGTGTCACCCTCGCACAACACTGCCTGCTGCTCGTCAACATCTACGCGCCCTCCGATGGCCAGGAGAGGGTCATTTTCTTTGAGACCCTGGCTGCCCTCCT
>NW_005842076.1:2278811-2279103 GCF_000455745.1 Alligator sinensis
TTTGCCCACTTGTGGGGGGGGGGGGAGGGGGGGAGCCGGAGCCACTCCTCCTGGAAGATGTGGTGGGACGTGGGCAAGGTAGAGATCCGAGCCTTTTGCAAGCAGTACACCCAGCTGGCTGCGAACGAGACGCGCCGATGTATCCGGGAGTTGGAGGAGGACGTGGCAGAGCTCAATGCTGCTCTGCTGGCCGCTGGCAGTGATGCAGCACTGAGCGAGAGCCTCCGGTTCCACAGGAAATGTCTGCGCGACTTGGCAGAGAGCGCGGCCCGCGGCGCGAGGATCCGCGCCC
>NW_005842076.1:2279384-2279791 GCF_000455745.1 Alligator sinensis
CCCGGGAGGGGCGGGCGCCGGCCCCGGCCGGCCTCGCCTCCGGCAAAGCCCCAGGCCACGATGGGTTGCCTGCCGAGTTTTACAAGACCTTTTGGCCTCTCCTCGGCCCCAGCCTCCTGCGTGTTTTCTGGGACAGCCTCGCTGACAAGATCTTGCCGATCAGCTGCCGCCGAGCGGTGCTGACACTGCTGCCCAAGAAGGGAGACCTCGGTACATTAAGAACTGTTGGCCGGTCTCCCTGCTGTGCGCAGACTATAAGATTCTGGCCAAAGCGCTGGCCACCTGCCTCCGCGCAGTCATGGCCTCTCTCACCGGGCCCGAGCAGAGCTAATGTGTGCCGGGCAGGACCATTCAAGACAACTTGTTATTGCTGCGTGACCTACTTATGGCTAACGAGCGCCTTGGGC
>NW_005842076.1:2282547-2287701 GCF_000455745.1 Alligator sinensis
CTCTTTTCTGTTTGTTTGTTGCGTGGAGTTACCTTTTCCATTAGCCTGCCTTCTAGAGGTGTTCTTAATTGCCCCTTCTTCCCCCCCACCCTTTGTTTTCCTTTTTCTTTTATTTTCGCTGTTCTAACCCCCCCACCTGCCCTCCCCTCCTCCCCCTGCCGCTTTTTTTCCCCATCACCCATCTTCCCCTCCACTGGGAGGTCTCTTATCATTTGCCACTCGAGGGGTGCTTTTTTCTTCCCCACCCTTTCTTTGCTCTATCCACGCTTTTCTTTCACCCCCTGATTCCCTCCGCCCCTTCAGCTGCTTATCTTCACTTTCTGTTTTGGCCGCATTCCTGGGAGCTTGGCCTTGAGCTCCTGTGTTTAAGTTTTGTTTTTGTTCCCTTAGTTTTTTGCTTTGCAGTTAACCCTGTCCTAGTGAGGAATGGCTGCTCCTACACCTGGCAGCTGGCAGGAGGATGTCTCTCGGGACCTCCCGCTGACTCATGGTCTGAGGGTTCATGCCCCTCTCCATGTGGGGCTTGAGGTTCACGTAGAGGCCCTCGCTGCACTCCTGGGATGGCATGCCATATGCTATGCGGGTCATGTGAACACGGTCCCGATGATTTACTTGAGCACGCCCGCCTTGGTTGACAGGGTTTGTGCGGAGGGCCTAGACATTGCGGGTGTCCACTACCCTGTCACGCCCCTAGAGACTCAGGCAGTGAGGGTTGTGATTTCCAACGTCCCACCACAAGTTTCTGACCAGGAGTTGGCCAGGGGACTCGAGGCCTATGGAGTTCCTACGAATCCTTTTCGCCAACTGCCATTGGGAAGCAGGGACCCTCAGCTGAGGCACGTCCTGTCCTTTTGGAGGCAGGTCTTCATGCTCCTCAGGGAGGGCCCCCAGTCTCTACCTCGCTCCCTGAGCCTTACGCTCGAGGGTCGGAGGTATATTATCTATCTGTCTGTGGGAGAGACCACGTGTTTCAAGTGTGGTGGCTCTTCCCACCTGGCTGCTCAGTGCCCTCAGGGGAAGGCGGCTGGACCATCACAGCCTGCAGCAGCGCTGAGGGATGGTGTGTCAACTTCTGGGGCACGTGCCCGGCCCAGTGAGGCTGGGAGCTCTTCCTCCCAACCTCCTTCCCCCCCTGTTCCATCTCAGGGGACTGGTGTCTCCAGTGTGAGACCACTGTCCAGTGGAGGGGCTGGTGCTACTACCCAGGCCCCACCACCACCTCCCCAATCTGTGGCACCCCCTGCCCTCAGTGCGGGAGCCCCACTGGGTGGAGGGGCGGACGCCTCCCTTTGCCCCCAGCCGCTTCGGCCGAAGTGGCTGTGCTGGCCGGGGACTGCGGCGCTGGAGCCTCGTCGGATGATGGGGCTTGGGCCTCCTCCCAGCCACCCACCAATGTGGTGCTTCCTGAGGTGGCTAGCCCTGCTGGGGCGGACCAGGAGCGGTCTGGCCCATCCCCGGCACAAGGGGAGCTGCCCACCACCAACAAAAAGAAGAATAAAGAGAGGAAGATGAAGGGGGCCTCTCAGGACACCCCATCCTTGTCAGGACCCTCCTCGGCCAGTGCCGAGGGACCCCCAACTAGAGAGCCTGACCCCACTCTGGCTGCCATACCACCCACCCCGTTGCATGTAGCCATCAACAGGGCAGACTTGGTGGCGGGGAGGGGGCTGTGGGGTCCCCCCCCCTCGCCTATCCTCCAGCCTCCAGAGTCGGGTGGCAGCAGGGATAATGGCAAATGTCTGTCTTCTGAAGGCCTGGCCCCGGGGGTGGCAGGAGAGTCTGCTACCCCCTTGGTCATGCCCCAGCCTAGCTGATCAGATGGGGAAGCTAGCGAGATGGAGATCCAGCTCTCTGAGTCTCGCAAGAGACGTCATGAGTGGGATGGCCTCTCCCCCGCAAGAAGGCAGGGAATGCCCTCGTGGAGCTGGTCCTTGACTCGGACAATGAGAGGCGGCTGATGTGCCTAGACATCAAGGGTGTTGACACTGCAGTTGCAGGCGACCTCCTGCCTGGGGTGCGGCCTCGCCGCTCCTCCCTAGGGACAAGCTGGCGGAGCCCCCCTGGGTCCCTCCTGACTATGGGGGACTCCTGTCCTTGCTGAAGTTAACTGAGGGGCAGAAGAACGTAGCGGGACGCATCACTCAGTGGTGCGCAGACCCCAAGGTGTTTGTCAAGGCTGCCAGGGCAGCTGCCAAGCTCATGTAGCAGGATCTGGGCACCCTGCAGATGGCTTACCATTTGGAGAAACTTGCCCAGAGGGTGAGAGTTGAGTGGGGCCTGGGTGGGTCCCTCGAGTAGAGTAGGGCACAGTAGGCCTTCCTTGACCTGTCTGTACTGCCTTGCCCTGCTCTTGGGTGCTCGCTCTTCCACCCTTACCTTGCTTCGCTCTTCCTCTCCCACACCCACATCCATGGCAGCCACAACCATTGGCACCTTTAACATCAAAGGCTGCCGAGACTTAGTGAAGCGCGAGGCCGTCCTGGAGCTCCTGCGACAGAAGAGGCTGGCTGTCGCCTTCCTTCAAGAGACACACTCTGATAGACTCAACCAGGTGGCCTGGCGGGCTGGCAAGGCCAGATGTTCCTGAGCCATGGCACCAACCTCAGCACTGGGGTCGCGACTCTCTTATCACTGCAGCTGCAGCTTGACACGGCGGTGGCGTGGGAGGTCATCCCTGGCCGCCTGCTGACTGTCCGTGTCACCCTTGCACAACACTGCCTGCTGCTCATCAACGTCTACATGCCCTCTGATGGCCAGGAGAGGGTTGTTTTCTTCGAGACTTTGGCTGCCCTCCTGCGCGATGCTAGTGAGGATGATGACCTGCTCCTCCTCGGTGGGGATTTCAACTACACCACTGCCCCCCGGCTCGACCGTACAGGGCCTGAGCCCCACATGCCCTCCAGTCGCAAGCTGCAATCTGCCCTGGAGGGGGCAGACCTCATGGACGTCTGGCGAGCCCTGCATCCTGATGTGCACCAGTACACCGGGGCCAGGATGGGTGCCGATGGTCTTACCATGGCTTGCCTTGACTGCCTTTATGTCACCAGGCACCACCTGCCATTCCTGCGCAGAAGCCGCATCGCTCCCTCGGGTCTGTCAGATCATGGCCTAGCCTTCTGTGAACTGAGCCTGCCGGGGACAGCCTGCACACGTGCACCTTATTGGTGTTTCAATGTCAGCCTGCTTCAGGACTCCTATTTCCGGGACTGCTTTGCCCACTTTTGGTGGAGGTGGAAGGCCGAGCCACTCCTCCTGAAAGCTGTGGTGGGACATTGGCAAGGTACAGATCTGGGCCTTTTGCCAGCAGTACAACCAGCTGGCCGCGAACGAGACACGCCGACATATCCGAGAGCTGAAGGAGGACGTGGTGGATCTCGAGGATGCTCTGCTGGCCGCTGGTAGTGACACAGCACTCAGCGAAAGCCTCCTGTTCCACAGAAAATGCCTGCACTACTTGGCGGAGAGCGCAGCCCGCGGCTCGAGGATCCGCACCCGCTGCCAAGAGCTTGTGGAAACTGATGCCCCGACCCGCTTCTTTTTCAACCTGGAGCATTGGAGGGCAGCGAGCAAAGTCTTGGATCATCTCAAGACTCCTGAGGGCCGGGTAATTACAGAGCCAGGTGAAATACACGAACATGCCATCGCCTTCTATCGTGACCTGTTTGCAGATGAGCCGTCATGCCCTGAATCCACGCGGGAACTCCACGAGGGCCTACCGTGTCTCCATGCCCTGGAGGACGGAGAGCTTGAGTGGGAATTGTCCCCGGAAGAGCTGGCAGCCGCCATGGCTGGCCTCACCTCCACCAAAGTCCCGGGCCTTGATGGGTTGCCTGCCGAGTTTTACAAGACCTTCTGGCCTCTCCTTGGCCCTAGCTCCTGCGCGTTTTCTGGGACAGCCTCGCCGACAAGGTCTTGCTGATCAGCTGCCGCCAAGCGGTGCTGACCCTGTTGCTCAAGAAGGGAGACCTTGGCTACATTAAGAACTGGCGGCCAGTCTCCCTGCTGTGTGCAGACTATAAGATTCTGCCCAAAGCACTGGCCAGCTGCCTCTGCGCAGTCATGGCCTCTCTCACTGGGCCCAGGCAGAGCTACTGCATGCTGGGCAGGACCATTGAAGACAACCTGTTCCTGCTGCGTGACCTACTCACAGCTAGTGAACGCTTTGGCCTCGACATTGGCCTCATCTCTCTGGACCAGGAGAAGGCCTTCGACTGGGTTGGGCACGCCTATCTCTTCTGAACTCTGGAGGCCTCTGGTTTTGAGCCCCTCTTCACCAGGGCCCTCCGGGTCTTGTACGAAAACATTTCCAGCCTACTCAAGGTGAACGGGGTGCTTTGTGCTCCATTCCCCGCATGCAGGGGCATTCATCAGGGGTGTCCGCTGTCAGGCATGCTCTACGCCCTGGCCATCAAGCCACTGCTACACACGCTGTGGCGCCACCTGAGTGGTGTGGCCCTGCCATTGGCCACGGGCCCATCCGTTGACCCTCCTCTCCGGCTGTCAGCATATGCGAATGATGTCACCATCTTCCTCAACACACAGGAAGACGTGCGGGCCCTGGCAGATTGCCAGCGTGCCTAAGAGCGCGCCTCCTCTGCCTGCATCAACTGGCCCAAGAGTGATACTCTGCTGCTTGGCACATGGACTGGCATGCACCCCCCCCTGGATTTGCCAGGGGGCCTCATCTGGTGCTGCGAGGGCTTCAAGGTCTTGGGCACGTTCCTGGGGCCACCGACCTTCATGGCAGGCAACTGGGATGGCCTTGAGGAGGGGGTGGAGGCCCGCCTGCAGCGGTGGCACTGGTGCCTGCCCAGCCTCTCCTACTGGGGACGCGTACTTATCATCAACAACCTGGCGGTAGCAACCTTGTGGCACCGGTGCGCCGTGCTCGACCCCCCACCGGATCTACTTGAGAGACTCCAGCGCATCCTGGTAGACTTCTGGGATGGGTGCCACTGGCTCCTGCGAGCAGTCCTTCACCTACCGCTTTCCACCTCCAGCCTTGAGCCCAGAACCTGTGTTTTCCGCAGATGCTGAGGGAGCCTCTGGTGCACAAGTCGGCCCTGTGGTGCTCTGTGTCGGCACTGGCCGATGTCATTGCACAGCCACTGGCGGGGATATTTGAATGCTCGTGGGCGGCTGGGCCAAGCCCCG
>NW_005842076.1:2288182-2288438 GCF_000455745.1 Alligator sinensis
AATGTCTTCATCAGCGACTTGGACGAGGGAGTGAAATGTACTCTGTCCAAGTTTGCGGATGACACAAAACTGTGGGGAGAAGTGGACATGCCGGAGGGCAGGGAACAGCTGCAAGCAGACCTGGACAGGTTGGACAAGTGGGCAGAAAACAACAGAATGCAGTTCAACAAGGAGAAATGCAAAGTGCTGCACCTAGGGAGGAAAAATGTCCAGCACACCTACAGCCTAGGGAATGACCTGCTGGGTGGCACAGAAG
>NW_005842076.1:2289158-2289682 GCF_000455745.1 Alligator sinensis
GGTGTGCGCCCCGTCCACAGCATGGGCCATCTCCTGTGTGACATCCGCGCCACCCTCCCGCCGGAGGCAGCGGCCACCTTGGATGAACATCAGGCACGCCAGATGCTCCGGGCCATGGATGCCACAAGCGAAGCTTTCCCTCCACTGCCGGTCACCCCAGCTGTGGCCGCGGAGTTGGCCAGTGGGCTGGGCACTCTGTTACGGCTCCCCATGCCTCCCGATAGCGACACGGGTTGTCCTTTTGCTTCTCTATTGCGTAGAAGCTTTTATGCCTGGGTGGTTTGCGTCCGCCACGCTCAGGTGTTGGCGGGCTGCCCCGGTACACCATGGCTACGGCGCCTGGGGCCACCGGCTTCCCCACCAGCCCACCCGGCGGGGTGCACATTGTATAAGTCGCTGACCGCCAAGAAGACTGGTGACCTGCAGTCGCGGTTGCTGCATGGCATCCTAGCCACTGGCACATTTGCATCCCACTTGGACCCAGCCGCTTCGACGGCCTGCTCCTTCTGCCCCGGGGGCGTGGG
>NW_005842076.1:2290563-2303177 GCF_000455745.1 Alligator sinensis
AAGAGCTCTGAATAAACTCACACGAAGTTTGCTAGGCTTCGTGGGTCCGGTTCTTTTGCGCGCAGGAAGGGATACGTCTAGGCTGCGATCGACGACGGGGGGAGGCTAGAGGTTGATCAGACCTCCGTTGCCTGCTTGAAATGCGCTGGGTCTGTAAGGATCCGCAGCGCTTAGAGATCTTCACACAGCGTGAAGTCTCCTCCTCCCAGTGTTCGTGGAGTCCTCCAACTTGGGCGGAAACCACTCAAGCCTTTTATACGGCTAGCAAGCCAATCACTAGCCGCTACGTGTGAATAATTTAGAACTGGCCAATAATGGGACTCGAATTAGCATACAAATGGCGGGGACTCTTTGCAACGAGCACCTCTGTGCTGCAACAAAGAAATGCACCCTGCAAAGAAAGCTTCAAATTGGCGGGAAATTCTCCCTTGCACCGGGGTTCTCTTTTGCAGCAGAAAACTCCACCGTGCAAGGAAGCTATAATTTAGCGGGAACAATTTAGCAGTGCCGAAGCACACAGAAACAAAAATCACACCCTTTGGGTTGTGACACCTTCCTGTTCTTTAATTTTAGACAAGTGATCTTTAAAACTTTATCTAATTTTTTACTGAATATTTCCTACCTTTTCCCTCGAGTTTGAACTTTTTGGAAGGGGAGGGATGGACTCCAAGGCATCCTTAACACATGTGCCCTGAAGTTTTGTCATAGACATGTTTATTTTTTTATAAGAAAAAAAATAGGCCTCAACTTGTTTAAATTGCAATAGCTAAATTGAAGCTAATTGGTGCCATGATAATCTGTACCTATGGAGGACTTATCCCAGTGTCATATTCCATACACAGATAAAAAGCATCAATAAAATAAAAGCAAAACTATGAAGAAGTCTGCAGGTAACATTACACAGTTCATATGGAGATATGGAAGGAACTGAACCTGCAAATTATTTTGGTTACATTATTCTTCAGGCTGAGTGCTATATGAAATAGGTTTAAAAATAAAATATGATTAGCAGCGGATGGTATGTTCACTCCAACATAATGATTTCTTTGACTGAGAGAACAACAGAGTCTGAGGAAAATGTTAATTTTATTCTAGATGTCATGTTGTAATAAGGCTTGAGTGTTGTTTGTGCCTGAAAGCTTGTCTAACATCTTTCTGAGCTCTACATTTGGCTCAATAAAAGATGTCAGCAAAAAAACCTTGCTTCTCACATATTATACCCTGTATAGTATTTTCACCTTGACCTGGAACAGGCTTATTATAAAGAAACAAAGTAAGTAGATGCATGTCATTCTGAGCAATACACTTATAATGACTGGATGTGATACAAATTAACATACCCTTATCTTAAGAAATGATCTTTCAACATTGTGCTGATAATGTCTTGCCTCCAGCATTATCTCTTCCTGTTCTCAGGAGGATGCTTTTTGTTTTCCCTTTAATGTAGATGCTTTCTAGAGGGAAACCAAAGCTATTTATATGTACACAAGCAATGCAGATCAATGACATATTTTATTTTTTCTTGATTTGAGTCAGGAAGGAACAGCTTAACACTACAATATTTACATTGTAGAGTGATTTCCTAGTGGGCAGCTGTCCATCCTCTGGATCATGGTGTACATGTAACAGGTCTAATCAGATGCCTGATGAATCAGTTTGTGGCTGACAAGCCCAATTCAAGAATGACATGGTTTGTTACAAGTTTCACAGATCCATATGTTGCCTAAGTTGAAGTCCAGATTTACAGGTTGCTGCTTTCTTCTTTCTCATTTTGCTTCCATCCTCTGAATCAAAGCTGCTTCATGTTGAGCTGCACCCAGTGTCAGACATTCCCTCCAGATCAGACAGGATTCTGTGTGCTCCTCCCAGCTTTCTATGTTGATGTTGAATGACTTCATATAATTTTTGTACACAATGTGGTACTGCTATAGAGGGCAACCCTGCTTTCTAGAGCCATCTCAAATCTCACTATACAAAAGATTCTTGGGGATACAGTCTTTTCCCATTCTTCTAACATGACTGATCCATCACAACCTTTTCGTCTTGATAGTGGTTTCTAAGTATGTCAGTCCTGCCTGCTCCAATACCTCTGTGTTCAGTATTCTGTCTTCCCACTTTATTTTCAGGATCTTACACAGACATGTCAAGTGAAAGCTGTTCAGTCTCTTTATATGCCTAGCATATGTATCCACATTCCTGAACCCTAAAACAGCGATGACAGCACACAAGTCTCATAGATTCATATTTTCACCTTAGCTGATAGTTTGTTGTTATTCCATGCATGCTTCTGTAAATGCCTAAAATTCTTAGCTACGTTTCTGATTCTGTTAGTCAGTTCAATCTGAAGGTCAAGATTCCTGTTGACCATAGAAGCAAAAACTGTCAATGATGCCAAGAGATTAATCCTCCAGAGTGATGTCAGATAGTGATTCTTTCACCTCTTGGTACATGGTCACAGTCTTCTTGAGACAAATTGCCATCCCAAAGTTCTTGCAGGATTCAGAATATCTGCCCAAGATATTTTGAGGGGAATTCACTGTGGGCAAACAAAACCATGTCATCCACCAACAGGAGAGCTGTCTGAATCAGTTCTTTCACCTTGGTTTTCACTCTGAACTTTGTGATGTTGAACAAGCCTCCACCTAATCTGGTTCAAAGATAAATGCCATCACTGCTGTTCTTGAATGCATGAAGTAGCAGAAATAAAAAGTAGATGTTAAAAAGCACAGGGGCTAAAACACACACCTGCTTCATCCTGTTGTTGTGGTCAAAGGAATTTAATTCTTTTTTTTCTGACACTACAGTTTTCTCCATACCATGGAAGCTTAGGGTGGGCCCCAAGGAGGACTATTGCACAATGGCCTGCATTTGCAGAGAACAGATAAGACAGGATAAAGTTGAGACTCAATTTAGATTAGCAACAGGAATCAAGGACAAAAAGAAGGCTGGTCAATGCTGGGGCCAGGACCAGAAGGGTCAAAAGGGCGAAGGGTCCACTGTGAGGGATGTCCAGAGCCAAGGGCCTGGGGTTCCAACTTGTCTTGGAGGTGAGGCCAGGGCCTGTGTGGTCAAAGGTCCCAGGAGGGCCACACCCAAGAGGGGGAAGAGTGCAGGGAGCTTGACACCCAGAATGAGGGAGGAATAGACCACCTGATGGGAAGTTGGGGTCCAGACCAGAGTGTTATGGGGCCCAGAGCAGGGCCAGAGATGTTAAGAACTTAGATGCCATGTGCGAGGCATGGGCTGCAGTGTAGGGGAGGTTCAGAGCTGCAGATAGTGCCCCCTTGGGATCGGGGCAGGAAATGGGCAGCCTCCTGCCTGAGTAATATCCTAATCATTTTCCATCAAGGTGTGGCAGGTGAGGGAGGTGGGGGGTTAGCCCAGAAACAGGTGGGCAGACCAACATCAGGCTGGCCCTGCGAAAGACCCCTGTTTCAGAGCCATTACTCAACAACTCAGGAGAGCTGGTTACCGGTACCCAGGAGAAAGCTGAACTCCTGAATGACTACTTCGGCTCAGTCTTTCACCAAACCAAGGGGAGGTAGAGTAGAGGATGAGCACGGTAGGAATAATTCCCTTCCTACTATTGCCATAGAATTGGCAACCACATACACACCAATGGTGACAGCTCCATGGAGGAGCCACAAGCTGAGGTCCCCAGTGGCTCATGGGATGAGGGTGGAGTACAGGCTCAGCCACTGCAGTGCCCCAGCTACACCCTCGCTGAGCATGTCCCACCACTTGGTGTCTAGGTGGGACGTGAGGGTGGCATGGTGGATCTTGTGGTGCACAAGCATGTAGAGGTGGTGGCAATGGGCATGGGGGGACCTTGTCGACAAAAGCAAGGGAGTTGGGAGGAAAGGCAGATTTCACCTCCTGAACTAGGCGGCAGGTCGCATGCATCATGGGTAAACCCATGCACTGAGCAAATGCAGCAGGGTCCACCCATGCCCACCTATCATAGTCCAGGAGTTCTCCAATACAGGTGATACTACCTAGGACCAGCCAGGGTGCCTCCATTATCAGTACCTCCAGCTGGGGGTTGCAGAGAAGGGGCTAAATAAGCAGGTCAGCACCCTGGGAGAATGTCACAGAGGACCTGGAGGCAGAGACCAGCCTCGAGGCCCAGAGGAGGTCCTGATAGAACTCTGGCAACCCCTGCAGGTCCTGCAGGGAGAAGCCCCACAGACTGAGGAGCTGCTAGTCATACCAGAGCCCCCAGAAATGCTAGAGGAAAGTATGGCCACATGCTGCATGACTACCAACACCATATAGCAGTTACTGTAGGGTCTGAAAGTGGAATGTCAGGACCTGGCTGCGCAGGCAAACCAGGCCCTGGCTGCTCTCCTGCAAGGGGAGGCTTAGGACCTCCACAGCAACGCAGTGCCATCCTGGCCAGAAAAACTCCAGCACCCATCTCTGGAGTCCAGAAAGAACCTTGGAGGGCAGTGGCAGAGTTTGTAAGTGGTTCCAGAGCATGGACAGGACCAGTTGGTTCAACACCAGCACTCTCCTGTGCAGGGAGAGACACCATGCCACTCCTGCCCATGCCCAGAGCCACTCCACCACCCTTCCCTCCAGCTGGTGCCAGTTCTCCAGCAGGGAGGGGCCTGTGGGGGACAGGTAGACCCCCAGGTAAAGCAGTGAGCCTGTGTTCCAGTGGATCCCATGGAGTGTGGGTAGAAGTGAGGCCACCTACCACCCATCACCCCCCGTCAGGCCAAAGCTCTTGACCCAGTTGACCAGGGCAGAGGAGGCTGCTGAGTACAATGCTTGGCAGGCCTCCACCCACACCAGGTTGCCCAGGTCCTGGACCACAAGGAGCATGTTGTTGACATACGCTGACAGGAACAGCCACACCACCAGCTCCTGGAGTACCACCTGCCTCCGCAGGATGATGAGGAAGGGCTCCAGGGCCAAGGCATACAGCTGGTCTGACAGCGGGCAGCCTTGATGTACCCCTCACCTGAACGGGATGGGCTTTGTCAGGGTCCAGTTGAGCTTGACTAAACATTCTGCAGAGGCGTACAGCACCTGGAGAGCTGCATGAAGCAGGGTCCGAAGTCAAAGGCCCACAGCGTGCCTGTGAGGTACCCATGATCCACCTTGTCGAACGCCTTCTCCTGGTCCAAGGACAGGAGGGCAAAAGACAGGCCCTCCTGGTGCGCTAGCTCTAGGAGGTCCTCAACCAGGTACAGGTTGTCAAAGATGGAACATCTGGGCATTATGCACACCTGGTTGGGATGGATCACATCTGCCAACATAGAACCGCAGGTGCAGTGAGATGGCTTTCACTGTCACCTTGTAATCTGTTCAGAGGAGGGACACAGGGCACCAGTTACTAAGGTCACAAGGATCCCCCTTCTTCAGTAGGAGGGTCAACATGGCCCTCCTGGACAACACAGGGAGCTCCTCACTTCTTTTGGATTCAGTCCAGATTGTGGTGAAATCTGGCCCAAGGACATCCCAGAAGGCCCGGTAGAACTCCGCAGACAGCCCGTTGATGCCTGGCACCTTGTTGCTACTGACACCATATAGCAGATTGCGGAACTTGGCCAGAATGAGAGGAGCCTCCAGCCAGTCTTGGTTGCCTGCACTGACCTGCAGGAGACCCTCCCATAGGGCCTGACAGCTTCGGCATCGATCAGACCCATTGAGAATAGCTCTTTGTAGAAGGCTTGCACACACTGGCACATCTCACCTGGATCTGTGAGGAGGATACTGTCACCTGCTAGGAGGTAGGCGATGTACTTCTTGGCCCCCTGCCTCCTCTCCAGTGTGTAGAAGAAGTGGGAGATGCAGTCCACCTCCCAAAAGAGCTGGAAATGCAAGCAGACAAACACACCCCGTGCATGGTGATCTTCCAGAGCACTAAGCTCTTCTTGGCTGGATGCTGGAGGAGTGGACCTCCAGTGAGATATGAAGTGTGGCAGTGAGATATAAAAGTTTGCGGGGGGGCAGGTATGGGACTTGTGTGGGGGTTTGGGGTTAGGTAGTGAGGGGGAGGTGGGGGTAGGTTTTGTGGGTAGATTGTGGGGGGGCTGTGGGAGGAGGACAGGGGGGTTGCTCAGGAGGGGTAGGTCCCCTGCCCCCCCAGAGGGTACAGTCCCCTACACAGCACAGAGACTGCCCCCTGCAGGGCCCACAGCTCCCCCACAGAGCCACAGCTTCCCCCCACAGGGCCACATCCCACCCCAGGCCCATAGCCCGCCCCCCCCAACAGCAGCAGCTGCCATTGGGGTGCTTGGGGCCCTCCTGGCACAACCCCCCTATGGCACAGCCCCAGCCACCTGGCACTCCATGCTGCCTGTGCACATTGTGCAGTTCAAGCTTGGCTTGGCATGGGGCCATGCACCTTCAGGGAGCTCTGGGCTGCTTGGGCTATCACCCAGGGGGCAGCACTGCTTGCAGGGACTGTATGTTGCGCTGGGCTGGGTCCTGCCTCCATGGGATCTATGTTGTGTCGGGGGGGGGGGGGGGCCGGGGGGGCGGGGGGCAGCCTGGCATGACATGTTGTCCCTGTGAGTGGCACCAGGCCCTGGATGACAGCCCAAGTGGCCCAGAGCTGCCCAAAGTTGCACAGACCCACGCAATGTGGCACAAGCAGCACCGAGTGCCAGGCAGTAGAGGCCATGCTGCTCTGCCCTGTGCTATTGGGCTTGCTGTGCCAGGAGGGCCCTGAGCACCCCGATGATGGCTGCTGCTGTGGGAGTGCGCTGTGGGCTGTGTGGGGAGCAGGTGAAGGACCCACTCCTCCCAAGCAGCTCCCCCACCTACCTACAGTTCCCTGCACCTTCACAGACCCCATTCCAGTCCCTCCATCCCCATTCCTACTAACCTGGAATGGAGCCTGGTCCCATCAGCTGCAGCTTGCACTGGTCCAGGCTGCCCCTGTGGAGGCAGCGTGCTGAAGCACCAGAGGAAGGGGCAGCCAAAGAGATGCTCTGGATGGCTACCCAAGCATCTCTAGAGGACCCCAGCCTCCAGTTGCCTCAGGGCATGGCCCTGGATTGTGCCTTACTCACTTTTTTCCCCCAGGGATTTTTTTTGATACCTGGATTTCCAGGTATCAAATTTTGAGCCCACACTGCAAATATGCAGTGCGGGGAACATTTTTCCATTCCAGCGTGCCTCTTGTGTCATCTCAAAGAAGTTTGAGATGCTTCAAAAGGCACATGCTGCTTGTCTGGACATGCCCAGTGAGTCTTTATTTAGTCCACTGACCATTGGCACAGCTTCCACAGGCTGGAAAAAGGCTTCCTGCACCCAGAATACCCCATAGTCTGGTGTTTAAGGTACTCTCCTGGAACCTCTCATTTGCTTCTAACTTTTCCAAATATATCCCCCAACCAAGCCTTTACATATATATTCATGGCCCATAAACTTGCCAGTTTGCCTACGAGATATAAAATTACCTAAATATCTAGTCTTATTGTATTTTTTATAGAAAGTAGCTTCAGTGTCAGGTTACCAAAAACTATTTCACATAAGCTTAATTTTGTTTCTGTTGAAGTTATAGTAAAAGTTCAAATTTCCTTGGAAACTAAACCACCAAAATATGCCTCACTTGCATTGAGGAATAAGTTATTGTGGTTTAGCTTTCCTTACTATAGTCATATGTGTCTTCATAGTTAGCAGAGAAGAGGTAAAAATCTGCTTCCTTGCATTTCATGGTAACTTCTTCATTTATCTATATATTATATCACCTCAGACTGCGATCAAATCCTAGTTCATATTAGAAAAGGGTAGGTCTGGTCAAGAACTGAATAGGAGCTCATATTTCCTGTACTACAGTAGACATGACAAAATGTCATACTGTAGAACATCATTCTTCTTTTTAGAATACACCCCAAAGCCTTATTTCTAGAACTGTATGCATGCACAGAGCAAAACTACAGACCCTGTCGCGAAGGTCTTGTAAGTGCAGAAATGCAGTCTTTTTCTCCCTGTTCCTGACAACAGTACATCCAATTATTATAACTGCAGCTTTAATGTTTAGTGGTGCAATTATCATACTTGAATATGCAGTTCTACAGCTCTAACACTCATTTCAACATATCTTCTGTTCACAGATTTCAACTTATCCTGTGCTTACCAATAAGCTGTTTCTATAGCTTAATTTGTAATCTCTATAAATAATGAACATCTCACAATTTCAATCGCTAACCAGTCTCCGTCAAATAGTTTAGTACAACATGGATTTATGAAATGCATTTCCTATGTTAACAAGAACAAATTGTGACAAATTTATCATTCACCAATTCATTATTAACACAAACAAATAGTTCACTCTAGTTTTAAAAGTTGAAATGGATTGAGAATCCTCTTGCATCTAAGGGGGAGAAAGGGTCATAAAACCAAGAGAGCTTTATGGTAGAAAGGTGTATTAATGACAAATAGTTATGTGCTTATCAGAATAGGTCATGTAATCCATTCTTGGAATTACATGGTGACCAGTTCAGATAAATAAACCAGAACCTTGACATTCATAATCGTATATGTTAACAAATTCATTTTCAAAATCCCTCTTCTGCTGTAAGTAAGTGTTTCAAAACTGTAGTTATCTGAGCCCCAGATTACTTGTATCACAATGGATTGCATGGCCTTCTACTCCTGAAGGGAAAGCTTATTTACTGGAGCTGGACAAACTATCCTCTTCAGATTTTGTATAAATCAAAAAGTAAACAACAGAACTAAGTCAGCATTATCATATAGATAATGCTGACTTAAGCAATCAAGATACTATTCTACCAAAGTCTGGGTGAAACATGCTAAAAGTGTGAATTAATAAGTCAGCTGATGTTAAGCCCCAGATGTTTCTTACTCTGGCAATGTTCCTTAAGTGATGATAAGCAGATTTACATGCTTAACTAATATGTTTATTTAAAGAAAATTTCCAAATCCAGAGTAACATCCAGATTTCTTATTTGGCTTCAGATCAAAAGACATACCATCAATAAAGACTGCATCCAGGAAAAACCTTTACAACATCTGCTTAGAACTAAACAACAGATTTTTGGTTTTCTACAAATTTAATTGCAGACAAAATTTCTCTGCATCCAATATTTTTTATATCTTCCAGACAGTTTTGACCTAGTCATTTTGCATATTTAAAACTCAAAGTACAGTTTCTACATCAGCAAAAACAGCAGTCACTAAAGAGAAACTGCATTTGTTTGCAGTCACATAAAAATTGCTATAAACATGTTCACTCAACACAAAGGCAACAGGATTTCTGGAAAGCAAAAGGCCCCGATTCTCCTTTCCCTTTCTTTAATTTGCATAGGAATGTCACACCATTTATTTCAAACAGTGGAGATGCTCTTGATTTACCATACAGTAAACAAGATGCATATCAAATTCAATAACTTATTACATTTTCACAAAATTTTTATTGTCAAAAGCTACTTAGCTAGTAAAATGTTACTTACTTAATGGAAGTCAAAATTATGCTTTATTCATAAAAATAGAAGAACAGACCTTCAAAGATAAAATTCCACTTGTGTTTCCCTTTCATGATGAGTGCCCACTGTGACACATGAGGGAAACTAGAGGAAGACTGCACAGCCTTTCGAGGGTAAGTTGAAAAGAATACTTGACATTTATACATACTGCTCCAGTTTTAATTTAGGGAAGCGGAAAGGGAACCATAATGAGCAAGGCTCGGGTAGTTGTGTACTCTGATGCTGGGGGCGGGGAAAGCAAGAGATACAATATATAGCCTTGATTGCCAACAAAACAGCATTAACTACTTTTGGATGTCCAAACTGAGAAAACTAGAAACAAATATTTAGACCTGCTGAGTAGATATAGTTCTACCTGAAGTCAATGGGCACTTGAAGCTGCTTAGCACCTCTGAAATTCAGCCTCTGTTTGTTAATCTGGGTTCCGAAAATCTAGTTATGTAATCATAAATTATTTATCCATGACCCAAAACTAATCAAATTAAATTCAATAAGGCCAAGTACAAAGTTCTGCATTTTGGATGAAACAATTGCATAGACAAATGCAGACTGGAAGGTCTGGTTAGACTGCAGTGCTACAGAAAAGCACATCAAGGCTAGGGACAGAAGTTACACGGTTTAAGGGATCAAAATCTGGTTTAAACCTGTAACAGAACAGAAGTTCAGTGAACATAATCCAGTTTCAAAATGGCTAAAATTGGTTTAAGATAAACCTGGTTGCATGTAATATCAGACTTAACTGATTTGTGTCAAACCAGTTTATGGAACTTCTGCCCCAGACCCCTTTCCTGGTTCAAGTTAAATCACAGTCCCCCAGCATCACAGCATGCTTTCCAGCCCTGGGCTGAGCTGTGTTGTCTGCTCCAGCAGAGAAGGGCTCAGGGGTGGGGAGGAAGGCAAGGACTGCCCTCCCCACTCAGGCAAACCCCTGCTGGGGTCTGGGGCCAGGTGTAAACAGTATGAGTCCTGGCCTGGTCATGACATGGCCATGCATGCATAAGATGGCTAGAGATTGGAAGTCTCTGGAACATCTAAACTTCTGACCTTGATGATGCTATGACCTACTTAGAGCATGTGCAGTTTGGACCAAATTATGTAACCGCAGAGCGGGAACTTTACGTTAATAAATTATGAGGTGATGATGGATGTGAGGGGTCCATGAAAATGATTTTGTTGATTGGCATTGATTGACTGAGATGTACAAGCAGTGATTGGACCATGGAATGATTGGCAATGCAGCCACTATAAAGCCAGTGTGAGGCACCATCTCAGTGCCTGTGGAACGTGTGCATCGTGACTGCGAGTCTGGGTATGACTGGTTTGTGTGCCTGCGTATGTGCTTGCATTCTTGACTGTGTCTGCGTCGTGACTGGGAGTTTGAGTTGGTGTTTGATTAGTGACTGTATGTAGTGTAGACTCTGCTAGAGCATGTGGAGAGTGAGATATACCTGTGTGAGAGACTGAGGAGAGTGGGAGTTGCTCGAGTGTAGCGTGTGTGAGGATCAACCCACTCTAATTCCCTCCACAAGTGTTATACTCGGAGACCTACCTGAACTCACTTACCTCGTCCCGACAGGAGGGTAATGTAGCACCTGCCCTCTTTGAGGTGCTGAGTATTCTCTGTGTGTGAAGGAAAGGCTAGAAATCCTCTGGGTGTTAGGGGCTCTGCAGTAGGCCTTCCTGCCTGTCAGCCTCAGAGTGCTCTTGGTAGCCACCTATGGTGATAGGCCACTGTTGGTTGTTCCTTGTATATACTATATATAGTGCTTTATTAATTCTTCATTGACTGGTTTGCTGTTGTTACTGTGGATTTGCTATTGTTGTATTTTGATACTGACCTTTATAATATATTCTTGTTAACTTGAACTTTGGTGTAAAGTTTTTATTGGTGTTGTGCACGTCTGAATGGGGCCAGGCTGCAGGCCAATGTTCAGGGGAAATTAACCATTTGGGGCCTTGAATCACAGACATCTGGTAGGCCATAGAGAGGTCTAACAAATCTCTGGTCATTTAATAAAGTTTTCCCAGCCAGGGATGGGGGTTAAACTTCCCTTTCCCTGAATACAGAGCTGCCCTGCCCTGCTATACCTTACTGCTGACTGTGACTGTGGACTACAAATCCCAGAGATACCTGGAAGTAGAAAAAAGAAGTGATGAGCAACCCTACAGAGTCCTGCTGTTGTGATTGTGGACTGCAAATCCCAGAGACTTCAGAGGCAGCGGGAAGAGGAAGTGAACACACTGCCCTGCTGGGTATATGCCAGAGAGCCATGCTCTAGCACCCCCTGGCTTCTGGCCTGAGTCACTGCAGGCATGTGGCTGCATTTCCTGAATCAAAAGGGAATGTAAGTCATGTTTCTCAATTTAATTTCTGCAGTTTAGACTAACCAGCAAAGACTGAATCAATTCAGCCTTGGGCTTTTTGACTAACTGTATTTAGCCACAGAAAGCAGATTATAGTGGACCATCAAGTGACAGTGTGCTTTTGTTGTAAAAATAAAGCCAATAGCTACTGGGCTATATCAATAGAATAATCAATTGCAAGTAAAGGGAAGTGAATCTGTCTCTATATTCAGCACTTTTGAAAGCTCACCTGGAGTACTGTGTCCAGGTTTGGACACTGCACTTCAAGAAAAATGTAGAAAGAGTCCAGCAGAATGCAACAAAAAAGGACCAGAAACCTGGAAACTGTGAGTTATGAGGATAGGCTGAAACAACTGCGCTTATTTAGTCAGAGAAGACTGGGGACTGATAACAGCCTTCAAATACCTGAAGGGTGGTTATAAAGAGGATGGTCATAGGCTAGTCTCTGTGGCTACAGAGGACAAGGAACAATGGGTTAAATTGCAACAAGGGAAATTTAGATTGGATATTAGGAAGTTTCTCATTATTAGGGTAGTTAAACACTGGAACAAGTTATCAAAGACAGAGTGTGGATTCTCCATCCTAGGAAATTTTAAGAGCAGCTTAGACTTCTCTAGCGTGGTTTAGTCAGAGATGATCCTGCCTTGAGAGCAAGGGGCTGCAGTAGATGACCTCCTGAGGTCACTACATTTCTATGATTCTAAGCAAGGTGAAAAGCAAGTAAAGAGTTAGGCTAATAGAAATAATAGCTTTTATTCTGTAGGGCTGTACAAGAGACTACCAAAG
>NW_005842076.1:2303187-2334331 GCF_000455745.1 Alligator sinensis
TGGAATTGTTTGGTTCACTTGATATAAAAAGAATGCATACCCCCTGCCAACTGCTAGGATGGAGAAAAATGTTTGCTATTTTAAATTGCCAAGTATATGATAAAGATTTTGCATGATATATTTTACATCATTATACCCCTTTCAAAAATGGGGAAATTCAGGTGCAAAGCAAGGAAGTGTATGGTAAGATAATCCAACAAGCTTGTGATAGAGTCAAGAATACAGCTAAGAAAACCAGAAGTCTTCTAGCCACTAAACCACATTGCTTCCATTACATTTAAAAAAAGAAAGAAAGTTGCTAGGCTTCATGGTCTGGAAAAAAGTGTGATGTAAGTATACCCATTAGGCTCTCAACCACAAAGGTTATTACAATTTAAGAATCAGAGGAACTTTGAGCCAGTCTCATAACTTTTAAGCATTTGGGTTTACAATAGAAGGGAACAAACTTCATTGGGCCAGTGAAAGACTTACTCCAGTAGCTAGATTACAAAGATTGCAATGAGTGCGTCTACATGAGATGCTACTGCACAGTGGTTACTGCACATTTATTTAGAACTTGTATAACTGGAACACATTATCAAAGACAGATTGTGGATTCTCCATCCTAGGAAATTTTAAGAGCAGCTTAGACTTCTCTAGCATGGTTTAGTCAGGGATGATCCTGCCTTGAAAGCAAGGGGCTGCAATAGATGACCTCCTGAGGTCACTACAGTTTAAGATGTCACAAGAGGCACATGCATGCTCATCTGGATGTGCCCAATGAACGCAAGTGGTAGTACCATTTTATTATAAATAGCAGAAGTGCATGTTTCCGGAGCCAATATTTAGTTCCTCAAGGTCATTGCAAGCAGGTTATCTGACTACAATGATACACATATGCAGAAAGGCAAAGATCTTATATATTATAACATATGTCATAACATAACATATAACATAATATATAATCTATTATGAATAGATTAGTATAAGTGTGACAGGGACATGTTCCCAAGGCCTGATGCTCACATTGACCCGCCTCCTGTCTATGGGCAAACCACCTGCTTACTTACCTGCCACACCTTGTTGAAAAGTAATTAGGATGTTAATGAGGCAGGACCTTCGAGTGCTCAGCTGTAATGGGCGGTACATACACACTCCAACCTCCCCTTACATGTGTCCCACGCCTCGCAGATGTCTCACTGTGTGTTACATCTCTGGCTCAAGACCAGGTCAAACTGGGCATGCAGTTATGTCTCTCACATCCTGCCCCCTTGGGCCACACACACACTGGCCCCTTCTCACTGGGGCCTTTCACTCTCTGCCTGTTCTCACTAGGCCTCTTTCACACATGCCCCCTTCAGGCCTCAATCATTCTGCCCTGCTCCTTTGAGGGGCTCCCGTAGGTCATCAGGCTTTGCTCTCCTCTCTTCAGCCAGTCCTAGTGCAGCCTTCTGGATTAGGCTGGGTGATTAACCAACTATGGGCCAACTTCACCCCTAGCCCCTCACTGAGCCACTTCGCCCCTTCCTTGGGCCAACGTTCCACCCCTATGCTGAAGCCCATGGTCTTTCACCCATACAAGCTCTCAGAGCATACCTGGCCCAACTCCACCCTCACTAGGACACAGGGTCTTACAACTCTTAGGGATCACGTGCCTCTTGATAGGCATATTTGGCCCCACTGCTCCCCTTCAGTAACCCACTGGTTGATGAGGGCTGGGGTTATTGATGCACCCCAACCCACCTTTCACTGGGGAGGTTAGTGGTCCTGATATTTACATGGGGCTGTCATGCCACCAGCAGTCCCACCAGTCCTCCCTTGCCCAGCAGTGTGCAGTTTTCAGCCATGCCCAGAACCAGGGGTCTCCTCCTTCCCCATAGCCCCTTCCCTTACCTCCGAGATGTTCCTGGAGCAGTAGCTCAGCAGGGTGATATTTCTCCCTTGTTGTGTGACAGCAAACTGCTGCCACAGGCCAGAGAGTTGGGATCTAAAATGGCTGCTCTAATCAGGCACCTGTTGGCTGCCTGCTCCAGCCCTTAAAGTGACGGAGCACTGAAGCTGCTCCGTCACTATAAGTATATAGTATAGTATAAATAATGAATCTGGCTTAAAATGATGAGGTTTTTAAGATTTATTAGGTATCAGGATCATTTTTTCCCTTTCATGTTTTGAGCCCTTGCACAACCATAAGGTCCAAAAACTTGCTTCCTGTTTTTAAATACAAGCTGAGATTTTCACAGAATGACTTGGCCCCAGGAGCTGGACTTTTAAAACAAACCTCAAATACTGCAAGATCTAACCATCCTGCATTAGGAGGCACTCCTACAAATACGAGCTAACCACAGCCATAGGGCATCTTTACATGTGCTTCAGGGTGAAGGGGGGTGCACTTTAATTAGAGCATCTCCAAGAGCCACCCTAATTAAATTGCTTACAGCATTTCAAGTATTCAGCACCCTGTGCTTCAAAATGGTGGTGCTTTAAAGAGCTCCTGCCACTATTCTGAAGTGTGGGGACACTGAATATATGTGACATGGAGGCTTCTATAGTGTGCTAATTAGAATGCTCCATTAGTTGAATCTGCTCTGATGCTTGCTAATTAGCAGGCATCGGAGCAGATGTCTGGCATGTATATAGGTGCCCACAGAGTCATAGAATTATAGAGAAGCACACCTGGAAGTGACCTCCAGAGATCATCTAGTCCAACCCTGTACCTAAGGCAGGATCATTCCTATCCAAGCCATTCTATACAAATCCATTGTCTAAACTCTGCCTAAGACTACCATCAACCCTGACACAACAAAGACCTAACACCCTAAACTGCAACAAGTAAAGTAGAGGAACTACAGCAGCCAATGTCCTACTCCTATGAAATGTTGTCAACATATGCTCAAGAGATCCCTGATAGAGGGCCACTGTATTGCATCATTTAGCTCCAGCTGGGCTCAAGTGTAGTAGGTGTGCCTCACAAAACACTTTTCTCCCTGTGCTAATTCTTCTTTCAATTGTCACACATGTAATGGGTTCTATCAGCTTATTCTAGGTTTTTGTTACTCGACATATAAAAAAATTTCTCAAGTACTAACTTCTCCCTAGCATATTCCCCTGATTCTGACACTTGGAGCAAGCTAAGATAGTCTCCTGTAACATCAGTGTTTTCTATTCCCTTCAGGATTTTGTATGCATCACTAAGGTCACTTCTAATTTTCTTCTTTTACAGGTTTAGTTTTTCTACTCCTTCTTTCTATAATTAAGTTCCTTGAATCCCCAAACCATTTTGGATTGCTCTCTTTAGTGCCTACTTCATCACTGTATTTTTTTAAACATGGTGACTAGAATTGAGTGCAACACAGCTTAGTTTCCTATTCCTATCCAAGCCATTCTATACAAATCCATTGTCTAAACTCTGCCTAAGACTACCATCAACCCTGACACAACAAAGACCTAACACCCTAAACTGCAACAAGTAAAGTAGAGGAACTACAGCAGCCAATGTCCTACTCCTATGAAATGTTGTCAACATATGCTCAAGAGATCCCTGATAGAGGGCCACTGTATTGCATCATTTAGCTCCAGCTGGGCTCAAGTGTAGTAGGTGTGCCTCACAAAACACTTTTCTCCCTGTGCTAATTCTTCTTTCAATTGTCACACATGTAATGGGTTCTATCAGCTTATTCTAGGTTTTTGTTACTCGACATATAAAAAAATTTCTCAAGTACTAACTTCTCCCTAGCATATTCCCCTGATTCTGACACTTGGAGCAAGCTAAGATAGTCTCCTGTAACATCAGTGTTTTCTATTCCCTTCAGGATTTTGTATGCATCACTAAGGTCACTTCTAATTTTCTTCTTTTACAGGTTTAGTTTTTCTACTCCTTCTTTCTATAATTAAGTTCCTTGAATCCCCAAACCATTTTGGATTGCTCTCTTTAGTGCCTACTTCATCACTGTATTTTTTTAAACATGGTGACTAGAATTGAGTGCAACACAGCTTAGTTTCCTATAAAGGATGTGCTGCCACTGAGTAGGCTTTTTCCTGTCTCAGCTTGAACTTCATGGATCCTTATAACTTGTCATTTATAATATACATTAAAGTTCTGGTTTTGGTGTCATGGTTTTTCCTTCATCCTGCAGAAAGAACAGGTGTTGTACAAATAGTGCTGTCCTATTCACTTCACTCCTTTAATTTCTCTTCCCTCCCCAAAGCCTATGCATTATGAATTTTCACGGTGCACCCCACTATACACCTGTGCCACAGCAATTAAAATAAACCAGTAAGCAGACCTGGACACTTTAATTCTGTGGAATGAACTCTTAAAATGATTTCTGCTCAAAATGGTTCCCCAAATGTACTGTTGGAAGTATTACTAACGTGGCAATAGTTTACAGTCTGGGACACTGATCCTAGGATTCTCTGGAACAAATCCATCCTGTGCTGGTTCCTGGCATCAGTACAAAAATAAAGGCAAAGCCTCTTCTCTGCAAGTACAACATGGATGATACCCTGATCTGCTATGCATGGAAACTTGAGTTGTGCCCCTGTTCCACAGCCATGAAATAATTGGTGCACTTTCCTGTAGTCAACCTGCCACCTGTTCTCTATTCCAAGCCCTCTCCCTGTACTCAGGACAACTGAATTACAGTTGCCTCTAAGGCTCTGGGTTATTTCTGGGGAAGAACTTTTATTGCTTTACTTCCTCTTAGCACCGCCTTGATACAAAAGGCTAGTAGGGCCAGCATAAGCACAATGTTATACTTTTTCTTGAATCTTCATCAAATGGCTAGGATATTCCAAAGATGAAGATGGAACATGTACACTTCATGTGAAATCCAAGCCTGCATGTTCCTCAGTTAGGACCTCTGCATCTTTTTAAAATTAAAATTCCTGCTTTGCCTCCCACTGCAAGTGAGAACCTGTGCTTCCATGTCACAGCTGTAGGAGTCCTGAATTACTTTTACTATGTACAACACGTGGCATTGACTTTCTAAGCAACACTGTGAAAATACAGTAAGAATTCAAAGATAAATAAAGTTGCTTCCGTAGCAAACCTGATCATGTGTGTTATGTTATGAAAAAGAATCATTAATCCTCTTTTTATTCAGGTATACATTTGGAGAGAAACCAAACCTCTTAAGTTATAACATTTCTCTTTCTAATTACCATGACAGTATTAGGCACACTTAGTCTCCCATAAATTAAATTAAAAAATATATAAATCCATCAGGTCAGCATAATTTATCAGGAAACGTACACCTACAAAACACAATAAAACTCCTATTTCCCCTTGGGTAATGGTGTGCAGTTCAGTGCACTCAGTTTAATAAGGATCTAATATTTAGTGACCTAACCTCCTTGGCATATCATGTTATTTGCATTGTGACATTCAGCTGCATATAGACTATTCAACATAGATACATAGCCAGGTTCTAGAGGAATACTTGGTACATTTGGAATACTTGGTATCAGATAATATTTTCCAAAGCATTTGTCCGAGGGACCCTAAATCCCATTTTCAAAAATGACTTAGGTACCTAAGAACTTTTGAAATTATAATGATCATTGATCATCCTTGTCAGCAGTTACATATTCTTTGCTTTGCACTACCTTATCTTTGTCAAACCATTCAAAAACAAATTACCTTTGATGATAATCTATATACTTACCTGGAAGCAATACCATATCATAACTAATCGGAAACTAGATACTTTTTGACTTGCATTGCTTTTTTTGCAAGACTTGTAGAAATCACATGTGGCTAATTTCTTCACCAGGCTGAAAGGAAAGTCCAACCTAAAACAATCACTTGAAATGTCAAGCCTGGAGAAAGGAGCTGATATGTGTGGTTCGTTAGTCTGCTGGAAGGACAGCTGTGTCTCATATGCAGGAAAGCCATAAAAATCTGAGGCAGACAAAGGAAGGTTTTTGTTTGTAAAGTGGGTATGCTGTTAATCATGCTGTTAGTTTTTAAAAAAGAAAGAGAAGGCAGAGAAGACTGAGATGAAAAATTAGTATCCTCATCACAGAGCAAGGCTGGGAATTTTTCAGGTCATTTTGTCAGGTGCTTTAGTTAAGCCAAATGGACAAAACAAGGGAGTGAATGTACAACTCAAGAACTGGTGTGTGAACAGAGTTTGGAGGGAAGAGTTGTTTTGTCTTTCCACTTTTTGTTAGAATGATACTGATGTCTCTGCTACAGTCATATAGCTTAATTATACATAAACATACAGGCCTAACATAATATGGTTAATATATTGCAATGTACAGGTCTTATTGTAATACACTGTAGATACATTGGTTCCAGCAGGTTCCATTCTAGATTAGATTCACAACTACTAAAATTTTTCCCTAGATTATGGAACCAACTGTGATTACAAGATAGTGCCCAAACACCCCCTTTTCCTTATTAGGTATTTAAGGGACAGATCTGCTATTCCAACTCCTGACACAAATATAATATTCTTATTTCTGCAAGCTGTTTTTGCTGCAACAGTTCTTTGATTTAAACTGTCAATGACAAATCCTAAAATGTTTGATATGTTAAAATGGCAATGCAAATATGAAATCTAATGAATCAGTGTTTTCAGTGTTAACCAAAAAAATTTCCTAGCCTGACATTCTAATAAACAACTGCTCCTTTGGTACTATAAAAGCCATCAAACCATGATATGAGAGACAAAATCATTTTCAAATGCTACTTGGGGTCTTGCAGCTCACAGCACAGTTACACGTGATACTATGTCAGCAAATACTAAAGTAAACATTAGGAGGTTTTTATTTATACATGTTCTGTCTCTATAGCACTGCTAGTGTTGACAGCTCAAAAGAGTACATTTTCCTGAACTGTTACTTTTTAATAATCTGCAAACATGATTGAAGGAAACAGTAGGAAATCTAATAAAAATGAATGCAGTAAGGATTAAGGAGACAGCTCCATGACAATTTACAGTTATACATAGCAGCCCCTTGGTATAAGTTCTGATAAGATAAATCTTGTTTACAGTGCATTAGTCCCCTGTCCCAAATAATAACAGTATGCAATGGATTCAATTCATACTTAGAATGAAGTCTTCTTAGAACAAATTTTGCTATAGGCAGCTTGAATGGAAGAGTTCAAGGTCAAGGGTCACTCTAGATTAGAAATTTCAATGAGTCATCCATGTCTCTCACTTTCAGAAGATATGTGATATTTCTGCAACCAGGAAACGTAGTCTGGATGGAAATTATGAGTGAACATGTATTTGAGCTCTTCTGAATCTATCACTGACTTGTTTTCACCAGTAAAAAGTTGGTTTCAGGCTTCTTATATAGCATAGGCTTCATATATTTAATAACATTAAAAAGGACTTATCCACTTTCTGTAATAATATACATAACATATAGCAAAATAACTCTTTTTATAACCTTATGAAAATCCTAATTGCTTATTAGATATTAAATACTTTTCTAAATTATTTCATTTAAACTACAAAGAGTTTTGAACTTCCCTTTGAATGGCTTGTGTAATTTTACTACTTGTTTCATCCATTTATACTCAAGTCCTACCATTATCCAAAATCCTTACCCTTGAAAGGCAAGGTATTCCAATGATTAGGGCACTGTAATTGAACTCAGAATATGGCCTTTTACTTTTGTGTGATCTTAGGCAACTCCTTTCACTTCCCTATGCCTTTCTCACCTCTCACACAGTATCCTAGTGTGTATTTATGCAGAACCTACCAAAATTGGGGTCCCAGTCTCATTTGGAACTTCTAGAATTTATTATAAACCAAAAATTAAACATGACCTGAAAGCCAAGAATATATGTATGCCCAGTTTAACATTTTTTATTCTTTTCTGATTCCAGTAGTCAACTTTCTTTTAAAGTTAATTTCCACATTGATAATTGTAAATGATTTTGTGAGTGTTGCGGGTGGAAACCAGTATGATGTTCTCTTCTAGTCAGTTTTCTTTGGGGGTTTTGTGATTCAGTTACAATCCCTATAAATTGTATTCCAAATCTTTCTGCCTTCTAAATGCCTATATTCTGTATTAACTGCTACATATATCAAGAGCTATGGAGCCATAGTTTTTTTAATCATGTCTATCATAATAGCAGATGGTCAGCTTAAGAGAAAGATCACTGTAATGAGTTGTTAATAAACTATTAATGATCCCTGAATTATCAGGATGATCATAATAAGCATAAACTGAGACTAGTTCTTTATCTTTGTTTAAGATTAACTTTTTCAGCAATTCCATGGCAGAGTATATGCATCTCAGAAAAGTATAAATGGTTTCATCCTGTGTGTTAAACAAGCTCAATAGGTTTTGCTCTTGACATTGCCATTTAGAATATGTGTACACACTATCTATTGAGGGCTTAGGAAAATTCTAAGGAAAACAAGCCTTGCAAGGAAACCTATGGGCAACATTCTTGAAAAGATCTATGGGCAAATTTACATCAGTTTTGGCATCATTACCTTAATCTATGCTTTTAAATTCCCAAATAAAGAAAAGGAAAACAAACCAGTGGGAAGATACTGTTATATCAGCTCTTGCTTTCTTTTTATTATTTGTTATGGGATGAAATATATTTTCCATTGTGCAGAAGCTAATGTCTCTAGGTGATTTGTATAACACAGTGATTTATATACTCTCACTCTTCAATGATTGAGAGCTGATCTAGGCTCTTTCAAATGGGGAAAGGGTAAAGCTAACTCAGTACAGTCCTGCACTGATTTTTGAATATCCAAGTTTGTGCTCTGACTTACATAACAAATAGAAAAGATGAAGAAAATTAATTTCACTGAATGTGTACCCTTTATAACAAAACTGTCAAATAATTTTTTTAAATATCAGACTTTGCTTAGATGTGGTTCTTACTTTCTCTTCAGTTGAACTAGATGCCTTAACTGACTGGCAATGCACTAAAGGTTTCTTCTATAGCAAGTAGGGCTGTGCAAAGCTTTGGTCCCTGATTTGATTTGGCAAAGATTCAGCCTGATTTGGTGCTCAAATCTCCAAATCTGAATAGAATCAGAGGATCCTTCAATCTCTCTGAATGAAATCGGAACCTCCAAATTGATTTGGAGAGCTTCAGGAAGACTTGGTGATTCAGACATAGACACAGCTTTAAAAGTTTTTTCTACATACCTCTAGGTAGCAAGTGGCTTGTGAGTGCTGCAATGCTGGGGCGCATGGAGTGCCCCACAGAAGCATGGGGGACTCCCCAGCGTGCTCGGCAGCAGACCCAGAAGTGGACCAGAAGCACTTCTGGTTCACTTCCGGGTCCACCAGGGAGCATGCAAGGGACCCCCCTGCACCCCCCTGGCTTGGTGACTGGTACCGCCTGGGTCTGCGGCGGGGGGGACCCAGGGTCCCCCTGCAGGCAATCACCAAGCCAGGGAGGCGTGGGAGTGGGGCCCAGCATGCTCCCCAGAAGTACATCTGGTTCACTTCCAGGTTCGCTGCTGAGCATGTGGAGCCCCCCTGCCCCCCAGCACTCCTGTGGGATGCTCCATGTGCCCCAGTATCTCAGCAATCACAAGCCATGCCTCAAGGTATATAGAAAAAAACATTTAAAGCTGTGTCTATGTCCGAATTGCTGATTCTCTGAATCAGCATCGAATCTTCAGATTCAGATTTGGCCAAATTGAATCAGGGACAGTGATCCAAATCAATTAATCAAATCACTGCCCCTGATTCGGGCTGAATCCAAATCCAAATTGATAGGGCCCGCATACCCCTAGTAGTAGGAGTTCCCAAACTGTGGCATGTATATCCTTGGGGGTATGCAAGACATCTCTGGGGGCACACAGGAGAATTCATATCAGCAGGTGCAAATAGGTCAAAGGAGACAAGTAGCACCATTATGGTATTGCTTTCACACAAGAGGGGCTACTTGCAAAAAAAGGCACTTGCAGCAACTCCTATTTGATTGGCATCATTGTTTACTGAAGTTGGCACACCATCTTGTAAGCAGGCACAACGCCATCCTAACAGATGGGCACATGGGTAGGAAGCCAAAAGATAATGTATGAGTACCAAATGTGTGTATTTGAGGGCAGGTTTCCCAGTCAGAAACATCAAAATGGTAGTTTGTTGTGATCTTCGGTACCTATGTTTAAGGCGGCATAACAGAAATCTTCCATCTTAACGATGGTTTCATTTCAGCTATCACAAATTTCACAACTGTACCAGGCAATTTGTTAGTATGGTGAATCAAGAATTTATCATGCTAGTAACTTGACCATGCCCTCTCTGGTGTATCTCTATGTAAATGAAAGACTAAAGACTGCAATGTTTAAATAAAACACCTTCCTTTATTTCATGCACAGTAATATATGACTGCAACTTGGCTGCTTGCATAACATTTAGGCATAGTGCAGCAACTATAAATTTGCAGTCTCCTAGTCTTCCCAATGCCAGGAAAAGTGCCATCACACCAATGATTACAACTAGGTATAAAATGATATTCTGGCAAGAATCTGGTGCCTTTTTTATTTTAATGGCTCATCTGGTAGGTAGCAATATTAGAAGGGTTTTAATAATGAATGGGAAGCCAAATCACTGACATGATAAATATTTATGACCCTTCCCAGTCATTCAGATTTTGGCAATTTAATGTATTTCTTCTTTAAGTGGGTTAGAACCACAACAGCATCTAGATGGTACTGAACAATGTCACAACACACTTCAGAAAAACCACAGTGAATACAGAGTTATATTGTGAAGCCCCAAAGAACAGTGTCTGAATATACAAATTATACTCAGTGAACCATGAATTTTGTCATTTTTGTCAAATGATGATGGCTTAATTGCTTATATATATGTTAGGGAGAAGTTACATGTGTCTTGAATTAGTACTCTAAGTAAGTAGAATTCTTAATTTGGGTACCTCAGTTAAGTGGATCACTCTGGCTACTTACATAGCAAGTATAAGGAAACTGCAGATGGTTGATGCAGGCCATGAATATGCCTATTTCTCAACACAGGCACTGAGGCCATATTCATCTGTGTGTTGTTATAAATCCAAATTGCCATATTTTCTAATATATAGCACCACCCCATCATATAATACATATTTTGTTTTTGAAAGACAGAATGAAAAAAATATATATATTATCAGAGCTATGACTGCATAGAGTAGGGACAGAAACAAATCTTCAGCTGAATCACCTTTCCTCACCTATCCACTAAAGCTGAAAAAAGAAAAGAGAAGAGAGACCAGGAGAAGCTAGCAGACAGCAAATTTTCCCTAAGAAGTTTAGCTTGATTAGTAAAACATCAAGCCCATTAAAATGGAGATAAATTGTGAAGAACAATGAGCCAATTAACTCCCTCAGCTGCAACAGCTGCTGCACTATGGAGCAGAAATCAAAGCAGGGTGATGTTATCCCAGTCAGAAATCAGATTCATCACTTAACATACATACTACAGTTTTGGGGAAAACTTGTGTTGTATCCAAGAAAATATGGTAGTTCTGTAAAGCCATTAATCATTTTCTCAGCTTTCTATTGGGCTTTCATGTGATCTTATAGCTAATAATAATGGTAAGGTTTTATTAAGGGGCCATAATATAACTGATATATTGTCATTCTGATGGGTTTTTTTTAATGTTTTGAGAAGGTATATCACTACTGTTTCTACACCATGATAGTATGGTGTCCTGCTCCATCTCTGAGAACAACAATAGAGGGATGATTGTTCTTTAAATATAGTTCCTTTTTATTTACACTAAAAAAAAAAAGCCTATAGCAGATGGCATTTTAATACACAGTGGACGTGTCTACCTGTGCGCTTTAATGCACAGTAGCCTATTTTACTGCGCATTAAAGCATCACATAAAAAACCATGTGATTACGCTAATACACGGTAAAATAGGCTACTATGCGTTAAGCATCACTTAAAAATTGCACATTCATTACTGTGCATTAAGGCAGCCTAATGCACATTTCTTTAGTACCTCAAATTGGACATACTAAATTTAATGCACATTAGAAAAAGTGCCTCAGTGCACATGTAGACTCATCCAGTAGCACTTATATGCAATGTTATTTATATTTATAAAAGCAATGGCCCTTTTAACTGTTAAAGTAACCTAGGTGAACACAGCAAAATAAATTAATGAAATAACAATTTACTTACAAAAGGCAATAGTATCATGCTTTTCTTTTTAAAAGTTATTTCCCATTCCTCCATAGTGGGAACATCTACATGTGCACTTTAATGTGCAGTAGCCTATTTTACTGTGCATTAAGGCATCACATTAAAAAGTGCAATTACGCTAATGCACAGTAAAATTGGCTACTGCCCATTGTCACTTTAAAAATTTGTGCTTTTGGTACCGCACATTAGGGCAGCCTAATATACATTTATGTATTACCTCACATTGGCAGGACTAAATTTAATGAGCATTAGGAAAAGTGCATTAATGCACATGTATCACCTAATTTAAGCACGCTCACCCATGCTGATCTTATTATTAACATCAAATAGAGTCAATAACATTCAGTTGATTTTATTTTTAATATAATAAAACTTGGTTTAATTCTTGAGGAGTACTTCTTCCAGCCATCCTCCCCATATACAGAGACATCCTACAGGATAGCAGTAGCTTTTACCATGCCTAGGATGCCCACACGTTTTTCTCCCCTGAGAACATATCCAAACTGACCAAACTCCATTCAGTTATGTGAGTTCCTATGTTAACATGCTAAGGCACATTTTATTACTATTCAAAAGTTCTTAAGAAGAAAATTGTTGTGTTCCTTTTTGGAGCACTTCACTGTTTCTTTAATACTCAGGGAAGAGTAAGTGGTAATCAATAGTGATATCTGCTTGAATCTAGGTGGTTTGATGAAGGTACTTTTGAAACACATCACAGAGCCTGATTTGCTATTATTTAGTGCCAGGAGTTCTTACTATGGCTGCAGCACTGTGTCTAATTTATACCAAATTGTTAGCTGAAAGCTTTTAAAGTTTATTAGTACCGATTCAGAATACAGTAGTATCTAGTTGGTTTCTTTCTTGTTAAAATTGACCAGCTGGTTTAGCTCTAATAGCTTTGAATTTGAAACAAACTGGAGTCTGCAGGAGCCTGCTCAAGTGTCAATGAAAACAAATACAGGTATTGTGTCTTTGGTCTTTGTTTTTGCTGTAACAGTATTTTCTCTCTGCTGATATGGTCCTTGCCACTGAGCACTACATAGACACTTACGTATTTATCCTCCCTACCACTCTGTGAGAAATGAAGTATATTATCCCTGTATTGTATTGACTTAAGATTATATCTGTAGTCTGTCAAGGCCCCAAATTGAACCTAGATCTCTTGAGACTTGGCACAGTTCATTAACCACCACAACATCCCCCTTTTTTTGATTTCACTAGCTATTATCACATGGTTTAAATTAGCAACACTGGAAACACACTCAAATACAGCCTGTACTTTGTATCCTATAGAACAAGTATAGCATGCCCAACTGTAGTATAGTTTTTTTCCCAAAAAGTCCTGTCTCATAATTTATTTTAGATGTGTTACCTCTAAGGTGGCAGTTTATTCTCCCCGCTCAATCAGTTCTGGGCTTCTGTGCTAAAGTAATTTACATTGGTGTCAGCTGATGGTTTTGGCCAGCATGTATGATTATTATTAAAAAATAAAATAGCAGATAAAGAAGCATGATGACATTGCCAAGAAAAGCACCCATTCAGGACTGTGACCAATATGCAAAGCTTTACAAGGTATCCAATGAACAAATTTCACTTCCAAATGGCTTGGGTCAAACTTGAGCCTCTGGCCTCTAGGCCATAAGAAGAATTTGTTGATTAAACCATTTTGATGCAGTAATTTGCAACTGACTACAAAATTGTTTTTTATTCTTCAGAATACAAGGAAAACATATTGCTGTTATGATTAACATGATGTCATAAAGCCTGAATTTCACCATATCCAAATATGTTGACTGAGGTTATGTTTGCATTAAAATAATTCTACTAATATCAATTTTTGTAGGGTTTTTTTTCAATTAGAAGACTTTGAATTGGGTTGTCTCACCTCGATACTAGGTTGAGTTTTGTTAGAAAAAAAATCTATACAGACAAATATTCACATATCTATCTATCTATCTATCTATCTATCTATCTATCTATCTTACCAAATAGGGCCCATTTTTAACTTTGTGAAATGTTGAAAAAAAATGCTTACATTTTCTTATGAGTAGCTCACATAGCTCTGCCTGTAATACTTCTGTTTCTTGTGTTGTTTTTATGAGTGACTGCTTGTATTAAATTTAATTTTAACTTACTGTGGTTTTTGATCCAGGTAAAGTGCTGTTTACAGAGTATGCCTGCCAAAGTATAAATTGCTCAGTACTCAAATGCCCACCCCTAAGAGAACAACTTCTGCAGGTATTTTAAAAACAACTGCTGAGGTTACTCAACCTGCTAATTACCATTGAAAATTCAAGTAGGGTGTCTGTCTTTTATCCAAATTATGTATGTTACAAGGAATGCTTATGTCAAAGTTGTCAGAAGCAGGCTGCCTTCTAGATCCCACCCCAACTGTCAGTATGAAATGTCCTTGAATCTAAAGAGATAAAGTGTCACTAAAAAATAAAATGAGGAATGTATCAGAACACATATATACCATAGGTATACATTCTGTAATGACAAACTCCTGCTCAGTAAGCACTTCTTTACATCAGATGCACACCTAAAAATAACTGCTCATGTCAAGAGGCTGTAAAGCAAGAGGATCTAGTACTACTTTCACCAGTGTTCCTAAAATCAAATGGATAAATACTCCAGCTTTAATAATTGCAGCAAGAAACATTTCAGAGCACAATTACAATTGATCTATGGACAAAGCTGGGTTCAGAAAATGCTCCTGACAGAATTCCACACCTAAGGATAAAGTTAATGAGGCTGTCGAAGGCAGATTTAGTGCCAAAAAGGCACCAAACATACTGGATAAAAAGTGAAGGGAAAGTAATGCTAAGTGAGATAAGGAACAATGCTGCTCAATGACAGATAGATTTAGAGCTTTTAAAGTCCAATAAACAGATGACAAAGATTGTTAAATCAATTCATAAGAATTATGCTGAATCTTGACTGAGAAGCATATCAGACAAATAGAGCAGCATCCAGAATTAGGAAACAGCAGAGGTCCAAAAGGTAATTTATGTGTCACATGAAATACGAACAAGTAATAGACTCTCTCAGACTTTCTTGCTGAGCCACTGCATATTTTTCCTTTCTTAGTGATGACAGCACCCAGAATTGTTTCCATTGGTTGGCAGTTCAAAGGAGGAACTGGGCCAATGTACAGAGGATCAATGGGGCATGAATTGAGCTTCTTATGCACTGGAAATTCATAGCTCCATGGACACTTGAAGAGATTTTCACAAACTTTGCTGATCAGCACAGTAAAAGCCAACACAGCAAAACTCATAGTGAAACTAGTGAGTTACAATAAATGCATTACATAAGAGTCAAGTCAATTTGAACTCTTTATGTCATAAGATATCATACTGATGGGTGACCTCATATAATCCTAGACAGATCATGGTACTGTCATAGTGGGATTAACTAGAACTTCCACTTCATTCTGATACTAAAATAAACTCATGCATTTTCAGAAAATTCATGCCGACCCAGAGACAGTAAAAAAATTCTACTTGAGTTTCAATTATAGAATAACAAAGGGTTGGATATCAAATATGACTCATTTAAACTCCATATTTGGTCAACGGTCCTGGAAAATTTAATACATTTTAATGCAGATAATACCAAGTTAATTAGGTTGGTCAAGGAAGCTACAAGGAATTGTAGTTTGTCTTAATCAAGCTAAGACAACACCATGGCGAGTGAAAGTCACTGTTAGGAGACAGCGCACAGTAGTGCACCTTGGGAGAACTTGTAAGCAACTCATGTACCCGACAAATTTCTAATTTATGTGAATTGGTTTGGGAAAAGAATCTTGTATGACTCTAAACAGTTCAGTTAAGTGCTCTGCAACTGTGGTCTAAAAAGCAGACAATATGGAGGGTACAGAACAAATTGAGTAAAGGATAATTGGAAAAATGGATAATGCTGGTAATATACATCTATGATATACCCTCACCTGGAAAATTGCCTGCTATACAGGTCAGCTTATTTCAAAAAGTATAATGCAGAAAAAGAGGGGGCACAAAGAAGGGTGACAAAAATTATTAAGGCATAAAAAACTTTCATGAGAAGAAACTAAAAAGATTGTATTTAACTTGGAAAGGAGATGAGTAAGAAGGAGTATAATTGAAGTGTATTAAACAATGAAAGAACTAAAGAATAAAAAATAAAGGATTCATATCAAGTATTCATTTTAGCAGGATAAATGTATGATGTGGGAGCTGCTTTTTCCTTATCACATAACACCAGAACATCTAATTAAATTTCAAGGCTGGAAAATGTGATAACAGGAAACATTTTTTCCCACACAACAGATTCCAGAATTCCCTGCCACAGGATTCTGCAGAGGCCACAAAAATAGCAATATTCAAAGAGGGATTGGAAATTTATATAGAAAACAAGAATCTTCAGAGATATAATAGTTTCTGCTGGTTTTAGTTAAGATTAACAAAAAGACTCCTGAAAGAGCCTTGTTTCAGGATTTAAGACAATCCTCAACTTTACCTTCTAACTATCAGGTATCCTTCATGGGACCTTCATGGTTGGCAGATTACCTCATACCTGCCTAATGTTCTCACTATTGTTACAGTCAGGCCTATTCGTTATGCAAAAAGCACTGGTCCTGGTCCCACCAAGAAACCTATAAGCCTCCGCCTATCAGGGAGGCTGCTAGAAGCATAACAAGTGATTCTGGAGAACAATAAATGAAAAATCAGGGACCTGAGTGGAAGTTATAGACAAATAATGAGGATTCTGAGTGGGGGCAATGGCCAGAAAACACAGCCAGGACCCACTGCCTCTCAAGTGTCCAAGGAGCCTGTGGACAATGCCCAGTGAAGCTGCCCAGAAATGTGTACAGAGGGAAGACAGGAAAACTGCCCCAGAGTTGCTCAAGTTTCCCCTGCCAAGGCCTCCTTCCTAGTCTGGTAAATGGTGAATTTGGCCAGAGCCAGGAGGAGAATGACCAGAAGGTCCTGGGACTTGGTGGGACCACGAATAGGGAGTGTGTAAAATAAAAGGGGAGGCAGGGAGAAGTGCAGCCAGGGCCTCAGGAGGAGGATCCTGAGGAGGTGGTGTAGGGGCTGCAGTCTGACAAACTCATGGTAGATATATGCTAGGATTTCTCTCTGCTGACAGAAGACACAGCTGTCAGGAGTGTCAGTGAAATACGCCAGATACAGATCTGTGGAGATAGCTCCATGCAGGAGCCACCAACCCAGGAATTAGGTGGCTCATGGAATTAGGGTGGAATACACCCACTGGGCAGCTTCATCCTGCTCTGAGCAGGGTGCGAGAGCAGGTTGGTGGACCATGCGGAGCACAAGCATGTAGATCTGGCAGCAGTGAGCGCTGTAGAAGCAAACCAGGTTGATATCCCTCTGTCTATGGAGGTGGTTTTGTTACAGTCAGGATACTGGATTAGAAAAATCCCTGGTCAAATTGTGTATGGTAATTCTTATATATGTATATTCCAGAGACTAGCTTAGTTTTGCATAGTTATAGATAGGTACATAGAATATAGCTGTGTACATAGAATTTTTGGTAGAAGACTGAGTATATATCATCCACAGGTTGATCTCTATATAGTTTTGAGAAATAAGCATTCTAAGTTTATGATGTCCATCACAACCTTCATAACAATTTTATTCATTGCTAATGTAGTTACTATGACAGATCTTGGTATAAAATTACTTTATTAAAATAGGCTCTGGTCTACAGTACCAGTTTCTGGCAAAGAGGGTGCCATTATGATATAATTAATAGCCATTATGATATAATTAATATATTATACTGCGTTATTTTGAAGTGGCCACATATCTTAAAATCACTTAGAACATACATATGTATCAAACCAACACCTTGACCACTTTTATCACAGATTGATTCCACTAATATGCCCATAGCAATTTCTGTTGTTCTGACTCCCTCTGCACTGCACAGCATGATGCAAAAGGAGCATATGAGCCAATAAATATGGTCATAGTGTCCCTGTAAATTAGATGGATGTACTTACACCAACTTTATAGTTGGGTAAGCAGAGACATGGGCAAACCTGGCAAAAAATGGACACAATGGGCATATGAGCACTTACCAAAATTATGATTGTGTGATTTTCATGGAAAACATGAAATTGGGCAGGCTGCACAAAAAAAGGTGGGCTCATTGCAAAAAAAAGACAAACCCAAAAACTTACTGGTAAGCAGAGAAAAGGGTGGGAAGCCCTGCAGTCCTGAAACACAAGATGGGAAAAGGGGGAGAGGGAACAAATCAGAAGCTGAAGCTATGATATAGTCTTGGTCCAGGAGCCAGTCTGAGGCCAGTCAGGGAAGTAAGAGGGTTTTGCCTCCAGCTTTTAAACCAGCCAAAAGCACTCTGGCACAGCATGCATGATGCAGCCTGAGAAGGATTCACAATGACCCCTGAGAAGAACTCCTCCAAGACAGCCAAATACGTTTCAGCACTAGACTGTATAAGGCAGTATCCTGCAGGGACCTTGCGCACAGATTTCATAGATTTCATAGACATTAGGGCTGGAAGGGACCTCGGAAGATCGTCGAGTCCAGTCCCCTGCCCAAAGGGCAGGAAGTCAGCTGGGGTCATAGGATCCCAGCAAGATAAGCATCCAGTTTGATCTTGAAGGTGTTCAATGTAGGCGCTTGAACCACCTTCGATGGCAGGCTGTTCCAGACCTCGGGGGCTCAGACAGTAAAGAAATTCTTCCTTATGTCCAGCCTGAAACGGTCTTGTAGTAGTTTATGACCGTTTGACCTAGTCGTCATCCCTTGGGGTGCTCTGGTGAACAAACGTTCCCCCAGATACTGGTGGTCACCCCTGATAAACTTATAGGTGGCCATCAGATCACCCCTGAGCCTGCGCTTTTCCAGGCTAAAGAGCCCCAGGGCTCTCAGCCTGTCATCGTAGGGTCTGCTTCCCTGACCTCTGATCATGCGCGTGGCTCTTCTCTGGACTCTCTCAAGCTTCTCCACATCCTTTTTGAATTGTGGAGCCCCAAACTGGACACAGTACTCCAGCTGCGGCCTCACCAAGGCCGAGTACAGGGGGAGAATGACGTCCCAGTAACAGTAAAATCAGAATAAGACCCACTGCTTCTCATTGCTGAACTAGTGTACTGAATCCTGCTAGCTTCCAACAGATGTTACTATGTTACTGTGTTTCCAGAAGCAGATGTTTCATGATCCAGTTTTTTCTCTCCCAGGAGTAAAATGCCAACATAACTTAAATTCTAAAATTTCTTACCATCAGTGGCAAATATGCTGACTACACTACCATCACAAGAAGCTCCTCTTGGAGGCCCCTGGAGAAGCAATGTCTAACAGGCAGCCTAAATGTTTTCCTTATTAGCTCCTAGACTTCTAGTATACAAAGGTTTTCCTCTGAAGTTGTGAAGCAAGATAGTGGCACTATATTGCAACAAACTTTGCTGGTTTCGGCATATTGGTCTCATAATTTACCTTTAGAACACAAGCAAATGTTTCCTATGAGTTACAGAGAAGGATTGCTATATTCCCCTCTATTCAGCACTGGTGAGGCCACATCTGGAATACTGTGTCCACTTTTGGGCCTCCCACTACAGAAAGGATATGGGCAAATTGGAAAGAATCCAGTGGAAATCAATTAAAAGAGCCCAGTGGAGGGCACTGGAAAGAGTCCAGTGGTTAGGGGGCTGGGGCACATTACTTATGAGGAGAGGCTGAGGGAACTGGAGAAGAGAAGACTGAGGTGGATTTAATAGCAGCTTTCAACTACCTGAAGGGTGGTTCCAAAGAGGATGGCACTAGACTGTTCTCAGTGGTGGCAGATGACAGAACAAGGAGCAATGGCCTCAGGTTGCAGCAAGTGAAGTTTAGGTTTGATATTAGGAAAATCTTTCTCACAAGGAAGTTAGTAAAACACTGGAACAGGTTACCCAGAGAGGTTGTAGACTCTCCATCCTTGGAGGTTTCTAAGACCTGGCTAGACAAAGCCTTGCCTGGGATGATCTAATTGTGGATAGTCCTGCTTTTAGCAGGGGGTTGGACTACATGACCTCCTGAGGTCCCTTCCCACCCTAATTTTCTATGATTCTATGATCACTATGTAGAAATCATCTCAGAAATATCCCTCACAATTTTAAGAGTCATGATTTCTATGACTGCATTCTAAATAATTCAATTTTTTAAATGGTCCTGACTTTTTCCATTTTGAAATATAAGGCATATATTCTGCTTGCAAACAATTAACTGAATTTCATAGATTTCATAGATTTCTAGAGTCAGAAGGGACCTGGTAGATCATCAAGTCTGACCTCCTGATCCAGGCAGAGAAGAGTGCTGGGGTTAGGTAACCCCAGCCAGATGCCTGTCTAATCTCCTCTTGAACATCTCCAGGGTAGGGGAAAGCACCACCTCCCATGGAAGTCCATTCCATATTTTGGCAGTCCTTACCATAAAGAATTTCTTCCTGATGTCCAATCTAAATTGATCATGAGCTGACCACCTTCACCATCCGCCGTAAAGCTGGCAAGTCAGTCAGCAATACAGAAGTCTTTCACTTCAGGAAAGCTGACTTCGATAAGCTCAGGAGGCTTGTCATTGAGGCCCTAAGGGACCATGACCCCAAGGAGAGGAGAGTTCAGGAAGAGTGGTTGCTCCTTAAGGGAGCTATCCTAGATGAACAAGCTTAGGTTATTCCATCTCAGAGGAGAGGCAGCAAAAGGGCATAGCATCCCCCTTAGCTCAGCAAGGAACTAGCGGACCTCCTGCATCTAAAAAGAAAGACCTACAAAGGATGGAGGATGGGATCCACCTTCAAGGAGGAATATTTTGCACTGGTCCAGACCTGTAGGGCGTGAACCAGGAAATCCAAGGCTGCGACAGAACTCCAACTTGTTACTAGTATCAAGGATAATAAAAAGTCCTTTTTTATATATGTGGGGAGCTAGAAGAAAAGCAAGGGCAACATTGGACCCCTGCTAAACCAGATGGAACAACTGATAACTGACGCCCAGGAAAAAGCCAACCTACTAAACGGGTACTTTGAGTTGGACTTTCACAGTCCCACGGGATGCCTCTGCCCATCATGGGACAGGGAGGCCTGAGTGAGGGAGATTCCTTGCCCTCCATCAATGCTGACCTCGTGAAGGAACACCTTAAGAGGATGGACACCTTCAAGTCAGCCGGCCCTGACAATCTGCCCCCCAGGGTACTCAAGGAGATGGCTAGCATCATAGCTCATCCCCTGGCATGGATCTTCAAGAACTCCTGGCACTCTTGTGAAGTGCCCGAAGATTGGAAGAAGGCCAATGTGGTGCCTATCTTCAAGAAAGGGAGGAAAGTGGATCTGGCAAACTACAAGCCCATCAGCCTGACCTCTATCCAGGGGAAGGTCTTAGAAAAGATTATCAAAGAGGCCGTTCTTAATGGACTGGCCAGTGGCAACATCCTGAGGGATAGCCAGCATGGGTTCTCTCTCACCAAAGAGCGGGCTGTGGTCATGAAAGCCAAAGCCTTCCCGATGACACCAGTGCCGCAGTCTTTGGTTGACCACGTGGATCCTCCTCTCCCTCCTCAGCCCATAGCCTGAGACTGAGAGGATCGACAAGAACACCACCTGTGCCCCCAGACCCTTTAGCCCCGCACCCAAATCCCTGTAGCGCCTCATGACCCGGCTGGGAGTGCTCCGAGCCATGTCATTGGTGCCCACATGAATAAGGAGCATGGGATAGTGGTCTGTGGGTTGGAGGAGCTTTGGGATCCTATCTGCAATGTCCCGGATGCGGGCCCCCGGGAAGCAGCAGACTTCCCGGGCTAAGGGGTCGGGGCGGCAGATTGCCCCCTCAGTCTCCCTCAGGAGGGAGTGTCCCACAACAAACACCTTACGTTATGTCTTGGGGAGAGAGAGAGAGATGGAAGAAGACTGTTCTGTACAGCCTGCAATGTGCCTCTGGATTTGTTGAGGAAACCAGTATAGATTGACACTTTGAGTCCAAGGTGCATGTGAAGAAAACAGCTACCACAGAGGCTGAAAGTCAGAGCAAGAAACAAGTGTCCTTGCTCTTTAAAAGAACCACAGAAAGCAGCTTGGCAAGGTGCGAGGTGGCATTTTCCCTTGTGGACGCTTTCATGGGCAAACATCCTGCTGGAGAAACTTAATCAAAGTGAGGGACTACATAAGCTAAAGGACTGCTTGAACCAAAATGTACCAAATGCTGGCAGTTTTCCGTGTGCCAACAAGCTTTGCATGTACAGTCCACAAGTCTGTATCAGCAGAGTATGAATCCTTCTCCACTGATGAAGCCACCAACCATCAAGATAAGTTGTGATACACATTTTATTTGTACTGGGGAGTAGGATACACCAGGACCTGCCTGTCTGTGTCCATCTCCAGTCTAAGTGAGGACTCACATGACACTGTGCCACTGCCACCAGATCCTGTGCTCACAAGGCGGATTTTGCGGTACAGTGCAGTCCATTACCATGACAAGCATATGCAGTACTAATAGCACTTTGTGAGTGATGAGCTGCAAATCACACCCAGTAAACAGTGCATGCTTAAGCTTTGTGATCTTTTAAGACAAGGCAACATTCAAGATTGAGTGACATTTGTGGCTAAAAATGCTACCTGGTTCATAGACCTTCTAATGTGGTTTGAAGGCCGGCAGGCTGTGATCAAGCATGCACACAAGCTGATTTATTTGATAACCTGGGTCAAAGACATGACATCACAAGAATGGTCAAACTGTCCTTGTGAAAACCAGTGGAGACAGGAACTGTTCCAGGCAATAGCTGTGAAGATGAACCAGTACTACAGGTACAACCAATAAGTGGCACCACGGTGCCTGTTCTGAGTTGTGATGCTCAGCTACTGAAATCAATCCCTGGGTTGCAGAAAGAACAAGACAATGAATATGCTGCTTATTTTAACTGTGTCAAAGAGTGCTGGATGCCTTTGCCTGTGTTCTGAGACTCTGTGACCGGTTTCCACCTCTCTGTGCCCTTGCAAAACATTGCCTTACCACTCCAATGAACTCAGTAGCTGCTGAGTGAGCCATCTCAGTGTATGGAAAGTGTTCATACCACAAAGACAGAGAATACCTGCAGCTACTGCCACTGATTGCTTCATGCTAGCATTTAATAGGTAGTATAAATTGCCTGTTTTAAGGTTAGCATTCAGTAAACTCCTTTTTACAATGTCCTTTAATAAAGTGTGTATAGTTGGTATTAGTTACAATTAATATTGTGTATAGCTTTAATTTCATAAGACATTTCAGTTTACAGTTTAGTTAAATGTTTAGATTGCTTAATAATGCATCAATTAATGGCTTCCACAGGCTTAATCCCCTGATTAAGCCCATAGAAGCCTTTAATGGTAAGCAATTAAGCCATGGTTTGGGGCCATCTGGCAATCTGTTTTGAGGGGCAGGACTGCCAGGGTCCCTTGCTCAATCAGAGGTGTGGAGAGGCCCCCACTATGCTCAGCCTGTGAAAATGGTGGCCAGCCCCAAGATCTGCTCACAAAATTGGCCAGCCACATCCTTGAATTTGGTAAAACCACAATTATAGCTTTGGCTAAGGATTTTTACTACAATTTTATAGCCATAAAAATGGAGACAAGATAGAAATTAGGGAAGTGACACCCCTCTCAAGAAAAGGTAAGAAGTGGCAGGAGAGAATAGGATATTTAGAGAGAAAATTGCAGAAGCATATTATTGTCTTCCTGAATTGTGTATTCACCAACAGCTTAGCTAAGGAAATTCTTTGAGGGCTTTCTTCCTCTTATTCTCACCTAAGGGTTAATAACACTATTTTTGTGATAGATGATCACTGAAGAGTGATTCTTGCTGAAGCATTTTTATGTAATACCTCCTCAACTATGGCAACTACTTCTTGGAGAGAGTGGAAGAATGAAATCCTTTCTATGCAGGGAAAAAGTCTACTATGTCTGTATTCAAAAGTTTGCATTCATAGTCCCCATTTCTGCCCTTGGATGCCTGTTTTCAATGGGCATCATTCACAAGGACAAGCATTGGTATACATAATGGCATATGTAGTTTGCATCAGTTCCTGCACCCAGTCAAGTAATATTTTTTTCTCAAATAGGAAAAATATTTCTCTGATTCCCTTAGGAAAAGCAGTAAGTAGTTGCTTTATCATGTTATTTCTCATTTATAAAGTAGTACAGTCAGTGGCATCTCTAGCACTGAAAATAATTAAGTCAATAAACCAGGTGGTGGCAAGTGGCATACTTATGAATCAGAAGGCAATGGGTCAGAGGAAGGAAAAAGAGAGAGATCCTTGGTAAAAGCAAGAGAACAGGAGGTAGCCTGACATTTGCAAAGGTAAATCCAATGTTGGAGAAGACTAGTGGTTGACAAATTGGCCTAGCAAGTATAAAGAAACCCCTAATGTCATTAAAAATGTCTCTTCACAGAAGTAAAATAGCAGACATACTTTTTTGGTGTATGCTGTGTGATAAGATGTGTGTCAAATATTTGGGTCAAAATAATTTCATTTCTTTTTTGCAATGTTAACTTACAATTCTTTATTGACCTACAGTATCAATTTATTTCCAAATCACATACTGTACCTTCTTGCACTGTTGCTTTTTGGGTAAACATGAACAACACTACAATGTGGAGTTGAGCCAAAGTGCTTGCTAATTCATCAGTAGTGGGAAACCTAAGTGTTTTCAAGCAATGCAAATTGGTTTGGCTTCTACACAGCTTCTGCTTCTTTCAAACACTGACGGCAAAAAGCCTTTCTCAGGATTAATATCAAGTATTCATTTTAACAGCATTAATTTATGATGTGTGTTATTCCATTTTAACTGTGTGCAACATGACTTATTCAAAAAGCAAGCATGTTTCCAAAGAGAATATTCATTTTCCATTCTAATAGCAGTGCTCTTTCTGGATTTTTAGGATAAGAGGACATATTCTGGGAAATACAGTATTTTTCCTCTGGTAATGGGGATCATTCATAGATAAATAAATACTACCACATTATTCTAAATAATGCCCCTCAATTGATCACCCTGAAATAAATATAGTATGAAAGGATTATTTTATTACTGGTTACATGGGGAAAGCAGAATTATGAAGTTGCAAATTATGATGTTTCTTTTGTTTTTTCTTTTCTTTTTTTTTTCTTTTCTTTTTGATTACTTATTATAGCCAGGCACAAAATTATAGTTATAGCATGTAACTGATCAGTTTTAAAAAAGTTCAGTAAGATGTTGAAAGATGTTTAATAACCAGCAGACAAGTCATTTAACCATTCTATCCCAGGTTTACACTGGCACTCTGATAAGCAAATGACTCAATGATGAAATTGATTCAGTTGTGCCCATTTTTTGCCAGGTTTGCCTGTGTCTCTGCTTACCCAACTATAAAGTTGGTGTAATTACATCCATCTAATTTACAGGGACACTGTGACCATATTTATTGGCTCACATGCTCCTTTTGCATCATGCTGTGCAGTGCAGAGGGAGTCACAACAGAAACTGCTATGGGCATATTAGTGGAATCAATCTGTGATAAAAGTGGTCAAGGTGTTGGTTTGATACATATGTATATTCTAAGTGATTTTAAGATATGTGGCCACTTCAAAATAATGCAATATAATATATAAATATAATAAATAAATATAATATATTAATTCTGCCACCCTCTTTGCCAGAAACTGGTACGCTAGACCAGAGCCTATTTTAATAACCAAGATCTGTCATAGTAACTACATTAGCAATGAATAAAATTGTTATGAAGGTTGTGATGGACATCATAAACTTAGAATACTTATTTCTCAAAACTATGCAGAGATCACCCTGTGTATGATATATACTCAGTCTTCTACCAAAAATCCTATGTAAACAGAGACTGGAGCACTTAATTAGGAGCATATGTGCATCTGTACAGAATGCCAGAGACACTACTAATGTCACTTTAAATGAAACTGTTCGTAATCATCATCTTATTTCAGAACTGATCACTTTAAAGTATTGTTTCAATGATATTTTCACAATTGACAATAGTGCGACCATGAGCAGTGTGTTATGTTTCAGAAGAAATTCTGTGAAAACATTTGCTCATTATTTAGTACGTTTATTCAAGAATATATAAATCTATTTGTGTAAGGTTCTATCAGTTGTTTGGTAATTCCCAACACATGACTTCTGTGTAAAGGAACATCTGTAGAAAATCTAAATATAATGGAAGGTGTTAGTTTTAAACAATAAAATGATATTGTGACCAAAATACTTCTGAATCAAAGGACTACTATCTGAGACAATTTGCAGATACAATTTGTTCATATTTTGTTTCCCAAAAAGTTGGCTGAAAAAGACCCAATGATTTCTTAAATATTATGCTGCTTCACTCTCAAAAATATTCAGTGCCTGTCAGAATAGAGATGATTCTTTTTGTCATAAAAACTGGTATATCCTCTGTTTGCGTTGAGCTGTGATCCACTTGATGCCAATATCACGACTGATAGAGCAGCAGTTATCGATATTCTATGTATAGACATCAATATGATTTTCAGAAATTACGTCTCAAATGCGGTTATTCCCTATATTGGTGAGATATTAAAATGTGTCAAGACTTAATATCTTGGTTAAGGTATATAAGTTAGACTCATCATCATGGCCAAGTTGTTTCTGTCACAGTGATAAGATGGAACTCCTTTTCTGTTTAGCAAGTTTTAGATGAGAAGTTTAAATCATCAGGGAAGACAATTGTGATTAGAACTAGAGAAAATGTGTTGTCATTACTGCTTCAGGATGCATCAGAAATTGAACCTTGAAATCACAAAGAAGCAGATAGTAGGACATATTTGTACATGCAAAATAAAAATGAAGATAGCAGCTGCATCATACTACAGTAATTACTGTTGACACCCAATGCATTGGACCAGTTATAAGACTGGAAGACCTAATGCTCTCCAATTAATTTGGCACAGGAAAAAGCTTTTGCTTTTTTTTTTTTTTTTTTAAGGTAAATAACATACTAATGTTCTTTGGTCAAGAGAAAATCCTAGTGTTTCCAGTTCTCTATGCCCTAGTAGTTTGTGATGCAATTTTGGTCTTCATAGGTAGGTATAAAAAATAGATACCAGAGACATAGGGAAAGTGTTGATGCACAAATGCACTATGAAATTTAAAGAATAATCTGTCTGTTAAAAACTAATGATCTTGCACAGGCTGAAACAGTTTACTTTTTATGACCACACCAGTCATGTCACAACTTATAATGTGCCAGTATAGTATACTTCAAAAGCAAGATTCTTCAAAACATTCTACCCAAGGTGCACCAATAATTTTTTTTTCACTGAGCAACCCTAGAAGAAACTGCTAGCAGCAAGGATTCTCAAAAAAATAAAAAAATTAAAATCATTAGCAAATCTGGAGGCATGTGGATAGGAAAAGTTTGATGGAGACTTGCAGCCTGAATGGACAACTCTACCCAAAGTAGCAGATGCTCTTAGAACAGTCTTAGACTACTTGGCAAGTGTATGCAGAAAAGGTGGTAAAAAGTCATACACATGTCAAAAAGCTAGTCTACAGTGTACTGCTCTGTATCATTGCAGGGGTGAACCTGACAATTATACAATGTAAGTACCATCTGCAAATATCCACAAGGTGTAGTATCTGATGCATTGTAGCATTGTAATAGCAAAATACATCCTAATTAGTCTTGAAAGATAGCTATTTGTTAAAGAACTGTGTGTATATGTATATTTTGCATTTCAAAACAATGTGAGATAAGAGATGAAAGACTCTGACTTCAATCTGTGGATTTATAGAATGTAGCTGGGTGTAGCTGCTGAATGTAGCTACCGGCAATCCACCTTTTGGTTTTGCCCTTTCCTCAATGAAAGAACTGCAGGGAGTTTCTTTTGGCAGATTATCAGGTTCTGCAGTCAGGGATCATAGACCCTAAAGGTATTTTTTAGGCCCACAAAAGGTGTGTCTACATGAGACACTACTGCACAGTAGTTAGTGCGCATTTATTTAGTACTTGTATAAGCAAGTACTAAATAAATGTGCAGTAACTGGAGTTACTGTTCAGTAGGGTTGTGTGAAGCTTCAGTCCCTGATTCAATTCAGCAGAGATTTGACCCAATTTAGCGACTGAATCTCTGAATTTGAATTGAATCAGAAGACCCTTTAATTTCTCCGAATTGAATTGGTACTTCCAGTCCACTTCTGGATTCGCTGCCAAGCATGTGGAAGGCCCCCCTGCACTCATGTGGGACACTTCATCTGACCCAGCATCACAGTGTTCACAAGGCACGCTGGTACCTCAAGGTATGTAGAAAAAACTTTTAAAGCTGTGTCTGTGTCCGAATTGCTAATTCTCTGAATCAGCATCAAATCTTCAGATTTGCCCAAATCGAATCAGGGACAGGGATCTGAATCAATTAATCGAATCACTGTCCCTGATTCGGGCTGTATCCGAATCCGAATTGAATAGGGCCTGCTTTGCATTCCCCTATTGTGCAGTAGCGCCAGAGAATGCCTATTTAGTGATGCTACTGCACAATAGCCTAATAATACTGCACAGTAGCATATTAGTACTGCTTGTGCTGTGATGTGCTACTGCACACTTATTTAGCTACTGCGCAGTTAGTGTCACATGTAAATGCACCCACTCTTATCTACTCTGAACTGCTGATTATCCCATAGACTGATAACATGAACAATGTGTGAATTTCGCTGATTCAATGGAGCTTAAAATTATGGGCACTGATTCTTACATTTGATTTTGCACAGGACAAGAAGCTACTGGTTCTTGCTTGAAAAGTTATTTGGCTATAAGGTGCCACAACAGGATACAATGGTACTGTGTAACCCTCAACTGCTTGTTTATCAGTATAGCATCATGGACTGCAAAAGACCTATGTCAGTTTAAATCATGTAGGCATCTTTCATTTATTGGATATTTTATCTATTAACTTTTTAATAGTATAAAGTTTCTACTATTTTATTCAGAATTTTCCAAGGCAAAATTAGAACATTTGCTTGCTGTTTTCAGTTTTTCAAAAAGTAAAAAAAATATCCTACATGTGATTAAATGTCTAATATTTTAAAAATATTTTAAAGATCTAGGAAACAAAAGTAGAATCTTGCCAGTTTATGTTGGCTGCACCAGGGAAAGTGCTTTTTTGTTTGTTTTGATTTGGTTTTTGCCTTTTCATTAAAATCAAATGAAAAGTTAGCATATCCTAGTTCTGCTTTTAGAGAAAATTATTCATGCAGGTTTGTTTACTCTGAACTATCTAATAAAACCTATTTCCAATCAGTAGGTGAATTATGGAGACATGGAAATAAGATGATGGAAATGTGGGGAGGAAGGAGCTGAAATCTTCATAAGATGTAGTTTCTCTCATAAGTCACCTTTTCAAAAGGCATTGGAAACTCACCCTCTGTATATTTATATAATATTTAAATTTGTACTGACCCTGAAGAAATTTTCAGTGGAGCCAGTGATACACTTGGCTCCTAAAATGCCCAGTCCATACAGAAGGAAGCTACATAGCCATCAAAAATATATAAATTGACTGTATAAAGAAATTTGAAAAGTTATTTTGCTGCAAAGCATGATTTAACAGATCTGTAGCTGTTCTCAACCTTTTAACATTGCCTAGATGAGCCAAGAGATTTTTGTCTAGTACTGAAACTAAATTGACTCCATGGCTTGTTTCCTATCCCCTGGGGCAAACCCCCTGACATACTATACCAGGCAAAAATCTCTCTCTCAATCTCATCTTCCCCAAACTTAAATGCTTTAAAAAATAAACATACATGTATTTCAAAATCCAATTTCTTTGGCCCTAAATCTAGCTTTTCTTGGCACTGTGCGATTGTTTTTAATCCTAATGTTAATATTTAGCAATGTGGCATCAGTTTTAAAATATTAATTTACCTTGTGCCAGAGATCTATAGTATTTCACTACCACTCAGTCAATAAATTATTCTAATGCGGTTTTTTTTAAAGGAACACTGTTTAAACTATAACATAATAATGGACATTCTACTATAACTGTATATGTTCAACTGTCTAGAAGAGAACACCACAATGCATTACAGCTGTTTTTTGTGGTGGAGAATTCAGGTATTTACTAATACATATACAATTTACAAAATAACTATGTTGAATTAATATTGAGATTGAGAATAAAATTCATGGAAATATAAAATAACATAAGGGTCATGTTCTTTCAAACACCCAGTTGTTATTTCAGGCCTTTTGAAAACACTCAACTGTGTAAATCTCTGCAGAATCAGGACCTCCATTTTAACTTTAGCTAATGCCATTAAGCCCTGCCACATATACGGAAAAAAATAAACTTGCTTTATTATTTTGGCATATGCAGCGTGTAAAACTAATCTCACACACTGTGAATGGCATAATGTATGTAACTCCTGACTGAAGATCCTTTTAAAAGGCCAACATACATACTTACAACATCATTCTTGGACCTAATTCTTCACACACAAATCTTTTCGCTCTTAAGAATACTATTTTACCAAGGGCACATGACCACTACATGTGTGTGTGTGTGTGTACATGTCTGTCATTGTAATTGTACATTTTGTTCAGAACAATAATGCCAAGCTTGTCCATTGCTGAGAAATATTTCTCACTACATGTAGATAGCCATTCACCAGCTCTACATATCCAGATACATTTCTTTCTTTCCCTGGCCAATTTTGGCATTTGAATAGTTACCTTCTTCCACTCCTGCTTTGGGGATATTTATTTTTCCAGTTAAAATATCCATATAATCATGATATCCGCAGCCACATTCTTCTAGGAAATGATCACCTGATTCTTACCTGCTGAATGCAATGACTAGACAGGGTCATTCTCTTGCTAGCCCACCTCTAAGATTAGTTGTTTTATTTCATCTAAAACACAAAAGAAGAAGAAGAAAAAAGCTCTGTTGTGTTGGTATGGAGAGCTGAAAGAGTCTGTGGATTCAGCAGTTGTTTAGAGGAAACTTGGATGGGTACAAAGTTCAGA
>NW_005842076.1:2334341-2337024 GCF_000455745.1 Alligator sinensis
CAGCAGTACTTTTCTCTTGGAATCTAGACTGATTCCATTCCCCATGTGCTAATTTTCAATAGCAGTAGGTGCATTTCATTGATGAGCAAAACAATTTCTCAGATATAATCTGCATTAGTGACATGTTCTGGCAAGAAATGAGTTATACAAAATGTGTGAATTTTATTATTTATTTTTGTTCACCTTCAAATTGTGTGTCACGTGCTGATACAGATAAGTTTTATATACTCTAAATGTTTCTGCATATGACCTAGCCAGAAATAAGAACAAAACAAAACATAGATATGGAAGAATGAGGGAAGCATGAAATGAAAAATGTAATCAAAACAAAGAAAAGGCTTATGAAAGATATAAAACATAAATATTGTAAAATGTAGTGGAATGTAAAAGCAATTAAGTAAAATGAAGGTGGAAAATGAAGAGAGCATTGTACCAGAGGTAGAGAGAAATGATGACATTATTAAGCAATAAGGAACCATGGGTTACTTAAGGAGAAAGTGGTCATGTCTACATGAGACAGTACTCTGCAGCAGTTACTGCACATTTATTTAATACTTGTATAAGAAAGTACTAAATAAGTGCATGGTAACTGGAGTTAATGTGTAGTAGTGCCAGTGAACATTTATTTTGTCCTGATTTACATGTGTTTGCATAATGTCTATAGAAGTGATTGCTTAATAGCTCAAAATTGAGTCTTACTCTTGTATACTGTATGTGGGGGGTGGGGGGTGGGAGGGGGATCGGTGTGGGAGGTGTGTGCATGGGATTTGATGGGGGTGCATGTATGATTTGGGGGTTGTGAAGGTGTTTGGGGGTGTGGGGATGTGTGTGGGATTTGTGGGGGTGTGTGGGTGTGGGGTTTGTGGGGGGGTGTGAGTATAGAGGTGTGTGTGGGTGGGTGTTTGAGGTGTGTCAGTGTGGGGTTTGTAAGTGAGTGTGGGAGTTTTGTGATGTGTGTGGAGGGTATGGGAGTCTGTGTGGGTGGGTCTGAGGTTTGTGGGGGGTATGAGTGTAGGAGTCTGTGTGAGTGGATGGGGTGGGTATGAGGTTTGTGGGTGGATGTGGGGGTGTCTGGGGGAGTGTGGTTGTGGAAGTGTGGGAAGGTGGGTGTAGCGTTTGTGGAGATGTGTGTAGATGGATGTGGGGTTTGAGGGAGGGTGTGCCCCTGCCACAAACCCCACACCTACCCACAAACCCCACCCCCTCACACCCCCTTGCAAACCCCACATCCACCCACATCCACTCCCCACACCCATCCACACACATGCACATCATTGAGCTGGGTGCACTCTATGCACCATGTGTGGCTCCTGGCACTGCAGGCAGGAGCTCCCCTCCCCACTCACCAGCTGTCCAGTCATGCACCATTGCACTTGATGCCTCCACATGTGGCTCCCAGCTGGAGTGCTAGGAGCCCCAGGGAGATGGAGGCACAGAGCCCACATGGTCCAATGACAGGCAACCTCTAAAAGCCCACCACCCACTGGCTTTCAGGGGGAACTTGTCAGAGGGTAATAATTGCTTTTGGAGGAGTCCTGCAAGCCATATAGAATGGCCTGGTGAGCCAGGTCTGGCCTGTGGACCATAATTTGCCCACCCCTATATTAGAATATCCTACTTCAATGGACTGGATTTCATAAGAAACAACTTTGAAATTGGCAGGAAGTTTGGCTTAATTTGAACGGGCATCCCAAATTGTGATTGCCAAAACTTATCTGGAGTGTTCTGAGGTCCTCATAAACACTGGGAGCATATACACGCAATACGTTACTGTGCATTAGCCTAGTTTACTGCTCAGTACAGGTGCATGTCTACATGTGCATGCCCATACTGCACACTAAAAATGTCTAATTGCACCTAAATTTGATACCTGAAAATGCATCCTTGCCTTTGAGGCCCAGTCCCACCCACATGAGCATGCACGTGCTATCCACCTGGGACCCCAAGTGGAGTCAGGAGCAGATTGGAAACCTTGTGGCACTCCAGGGTGATGCAGAGGTCCAGAGGCAGTTTGAGTAGGGCAGGTGCTCGAACACCAACATTTATGAGGCCCTGCTCAGCAAGGCAGCCCCAGTCAGTGTGGCAGTGTCGCATAAAGGTCAAAGCCTTGTGGGCACAATGTGTGGCTATGACTGACCATAACTGTTGGTCCAGTCATGCCCACAAGAAAATGCCCCTTTTTTCAGCAGCTGACCAGGATTTAAGGGCCCCAGAACCCAAGTGGCAACCCTACAGTTTTCACCAGCAGGGTTGGCTTGCCTCAGCCCCTGCCCCAACCTGATCCCTTGGGCATTCAGTGCCCCACCCTGCCCAGCTCCCCACCTGCTATATCCACTAGCAGCTCAGGGAGCCCTGGCCAGTGGCTGCCTCAGCTCTTGCATAGCCCAGCACCTGGAACTGTGCACCACTCGCAGGGACTGCCAGCCACACCATCCCGGAAGCAGCACGCAGGGCTCATGCACACAGGACCCAGGCCAGTGTGGCCAGCAGTCCCTGCAAGTGGGCAGAGTCCCAGGTGACAGCCCAGATCTGCCCGAAAGCACACAGCCCTGCACTGTGTCATGCTGGCCAGCAGCAGTGCACTGTGACAGAGGTGGTGGATACCTGGTGGCTTGGGCCAAGTTGTGATGCCCCCTGTCATACAGAGGGCCAAAAGCATGGCTGCTGATGCTGGTAAGCTGGG
>NW_005842076.1:2337055-2344520 GCF_000455745.1 Alligator sinensis
GGGGGCCATGTGGGGGGCCTGGAACTGGGCAGAGTCCACACAGGGGACTCTAGCCAAGCAGAAAGGCGAGCCAGAGGTGCCAGTCCCAGGTGTGACAAGCAGGCTGAGCTTCCTCTCATCAGGGCACAGATCCAGGAGCTCACACCCCTGGGAGGGCTGCCAGGCTGTGCTGGACTCCTTCTTGGGGTGCGAGCCCCTGGATCTGTGCTGGATGAGAGGAGGCTGAGGCTGCCACCTGGGACTGGCACTGGGTGCACCTGGCAGCCTGCACCCAGTGCCAGGGAAGATTTCTGCTGCTGCCAGTCCCCGGGGGCGGAGCAGCAGCAGCCTCCTGTCATCCAGCACACAGATCTGGGAGCTCACACCCCCAGGAGGAGTCCAGCACAGCCCCGCAGCCCTCTCTGGGGTGCAAGCCCCTGGATCTGCCCACTGGATGACAGGAAGCTGCTGCTGCTGCCTGGGACTGGTGCTGAAGCCAAGCATGCCTGGCTTCAAAACTTGAAATGTTTTGAAACATTTGAAACATTTTGAGTGCTCTTGTTTCTTTTCAAAGCCTTTTGTTTCATTTTGATTTCACTGTTTCAAGCTTGAAACGTGTCAAAACAGCTTCAAAATGAAACACCCGGTGACATTTCGCACAGCCCTACTAGACAGCCCCACTGCACAGACCCCCATCCTGGGACTCATAGAGACTGAGACTGTTGTATATAATTTTGACATTGAGAAGTGTTTTTTTTTTTTATTATTGATGGTTGGACAGGATGGTGGAGGGGCTCTGTTAGTTAGAGGGAGAGAGGAGGGGGGGCTCTGTTGGTTGAAGGGGAGGGGGCTCTGTGTGTTGGGGTGGGATGGGCCCAGGAGCTCTGTGTGTTGAGAGGGTAAGGGTAGGGGTGGGTGTTATGGGAAGAATAAAGCTTTTTTGTCCCAACATGTGCCTGGCCTGAGAGTGGTGCTGGGGTGGGTAGGGGGTAGGGGGTGTATAGGTGGTGGGACAGGTATCCTAGAAAGGGGAGTGCTCCATGAGGTGGTCCACCAGAGCCTCCTGCATGTGCCCTGGCCCCCGCTCATGGGTACGTGGCTCACCTGGGACCTCTCTGGGGGGACCTGCCACTGCCATAGTAGCTCATGCTTTTGCCATCAGGCCATCTCTGCCTGGTGTGCCTCCTTTGCCCAGGCCTCCTGGAACAACTCTCCCCAGGCCTCACAAATATTGTGCAACACACAAACTGCTATGATGCCCCAGGGGAGGTTATTCTCACTTACTTCAAGGTGGGCAGCGAGGGACCACCAGCAGCTCTTGAGGTGGCCAAAGGCATGCTCAGGAAGGACACAGCTCCAGCTGAGGCACCAATTAAGGTGGGTCTGGCAAGGATCCAGGTGCCTGGTCTAGGGCCTCATCAGCCATGGGAGAAGCAGGTAGGCTGTGTCCCCAGTGAGCAGAGGTGGAATGATGATGGTGCTCAGCTGCAGGTCCTCTACTCCTGGTGTGAAGTGCCAACTCTCCACCAGTGCTCCCAGTTCAGAGTTCCTCCAGTCAGTGCTGACATGGGTGAAGGTCCTCTGGTAATCAATGACCACCTGCAGGACCAAGTGGAACTCCCTGTGACCAGTCTCTGTGTGGTGGGCAGGTCACCAGAATGTGCATCCTGTCCAGGGCCCCAATACACTAGGGGAACCCCAGTGCACAGAACCCTGCACCCACTACCTGGGCATCATAGACATGGAAGATGGTGTCTTCCAGCACAGGAAGGCACTGCACACCTCCAGGATGGCCTCCCCAGCCTTGGCCTTGCCACCCCAAACAAGTGCCCCACATACTGCAGGCTGGGAGGAGCAGCCAGCTTGAGCAGCACCATAGCCAAGTGGGTGTTGGCAGGGAGGGTGAGGCACATGCCAGTGTCCTGACACTCGAGGTGGGACTGGAGCTGATGGAGCAGGTCAGCAAAGGGGGCCCGAGTCATCCTAAAGGTGCCAACCCACTGCTCGTCATCCCAGTCATGTTGCACCAGGCGCTACCACCAGTCCTGGCTGGCACAGCGGGCCCAGAGTCAGTGGGGTAGGAGGACTGGGAGGGTTATGGTGGCCCCAGCAGTGGCCTCCTAGAGCCCCTCATCAGTGTGGCAGGTGGCAGCAGCTGCATGATGGTGGGGCCCCTGGGAGGGCACACGGTGGTTGGCCAGGTAGTTGTTGCATGTGGGGGAGCTGGGTGGAGCAAGATGGCCATGGGCTAAGTGACCATGAATGTGGCAGGCCAGCAGGGCAACTGAGGTAGCAAGCAGGATTGGGACACCCTTCCTTTCACTGCTAGTGCCAGGGGCTGAGACAGCCATAGCTCAGGAACATGGAGGAGTCATGAACAGAGCTGCCACATGCTGCCTCTGTGAATGCCACACTGCTCCTCTGAGCACTGGAACTGGCTTCCCAGACATCACAGTGCAGGGCTGTGTTTTAAAGATGACTGCCAAATGCTGGCAGCTGGTCTGGCTTGAAACATGGCTGCCAAGTGCTGGCAGCTGGGGCCAGAGGCTGGAGCTCCTCCCAGTGGCCACAGGGGCACATGGCAGGGTTGGAGGGCCCTGGCACTAAATTTAGTGCCAGTTTTCTGCACGTATAGTCACCTACCCAAAATCGCTTACTGCAAATCAGCTTAATCTCAGTAAATCTAGGCACACTTAAATGCACATGTAGACAGACCCACAGTGTCTCAGGAATGCAGGCAAAGTTAAACAACTGAGAAGCAGGCATGTTTAAATATGTTTAACTTCACTTTCTTGCATATTGCATTCCTCAGGCCATAGCTGCTTTCTTTTAGAACCTAATACAATCCCTATTTTTTTATTTGCTATTTTTAGAAAGTATGTTGGTCCAGGATAATCTGACTTGATTTCTCTGAACAGTCTAAATCTAATTTTGCACCACATGTTAGTCAAAGTTATTGCCAGTGAAGATGACACTTTTTTTTCTATTCAGTCAAGAAAGTAAGAAAGAACTTTGCCCTGTATTTGGCAACTGGAAGAAAGCCACTTTTCTTATTATGAGTTTAATTGTATTAACAACCATTCTTAAACTAAACACCAGCTAGATTGATAGGATAAGACAGGATCCATCTGACAGAAAGTGGGAAGAGCATCTTTGCAGACAGGCTTGTTAACCTAGTGAGGAGGGCTTTAAACCAGTTTTGCAGGGGACTGGAGAGCAAAGCCTTCAGGGAAGTGGGAGACCTGGAGGAAGCATAAGCAGGAGGGGGAAACAGGGGAGGCCTCCTCATTCTTCCTGATGAAGTAGAGTAATGGGCTAGTTACAGATGTCTGTACATGAATGCATGGAGCCTGAAAAACAAGCAGGAAGAACTCATACAGTCAAAGAACTATGATATGATTGGAATAACAGAGACTTAGTGGGATAGCTCACATGACTGGAGTCCTTTCATGGATGGATACAAACTGTTCAGGAAGGACAGGCAGGGGAGAAGAGGAGGAGGAATTGCACTGTATTTAAAAGAGCCATATGATTGCTCAGAGTTCCAGTATGAAACTGGAGATAGGCGTGTTGAAAGTCTCTGGGTTAAGGTTAGAAACGAAAGCAACAAGGGGGATATGGTGGGTGTCTACTATAGACCACCCAGTCAGGAGGATGAGGGAGATGAGGCTTCCTTTAGACAACTGGCAGACGTTTCTAGATCACAAACCATGGTTCTCATGCTGGACTTCAGTCATCCTGACATCTGCTGGGAGGGCAATATAGCAGTGCACAGGAAATCCAGGAAGTTTTTGGAAAATTTTGGAGACAACTTCCTGGTGCAAGTATTGTAGAGACCAACTAGGGGCCATGCACTTCTTGACCTGCTGCTCACAAATAGGGAAGAACTGGTGGGGATATAGAAGTGGATGGCAACTTAGGCAGCAGTGACCATGAGATGATCAAATTCAGTATCCTGACAAAAGGAAGAAAGGAGAACAACAGAGTAAGGACTCTGGACCTCAGAAAAGCAGACTTTGACTTACTTAGGAAACTCATGGACCAGATCCCCTGGGAAGCCAGTCTGAGGGGGAAAGGAGTCCAGAAGAGCTGGTTGTATTTTTAAGAAACCTTACTGAGGGCACAGAAGCAAACTATCCCAATGTGCAGGAAGAATTGAAAATATAGCAGGCAATCAGCTTGGCTTAGCAGACAACTCTTCAGTGATCTTAAACACAAAAAGGAAGCTTTCATGAAGTGGAAGCTTGGACAGATGACTAGGTAGGAGTATAAGAATATTCCTTGGGTATGGGGGATGAAATCAGGAAGGCCAAAATGCAATTGGATTTGCAGTTATCAAGGGACGTGAAGGGTAATAAGAAGGGTCTCTAAAAGTAGGTCAAGAACAAAAGAAAGGTCAGGGAAAGTGTGGGTTCCTTAATGAATGGGGAGGCAACCTGAGGATAGATGATGAGGAAAAGGATAAAGTACTCAATGTCTTCTTTAGTTAAGTCTTCACAGGCAAGGTAAGACTACTGCACCAGACAGCACAGTTTGGGGAGAAGGTGATCAGCCCACAGAGATGAAACAACAGGTTAGGGCAGGGGTGTACAAAATATGACCCATGGGCCAAATCTGGCCCACTAGGCCATTCTGTCCGGTCTGCGGAGCCCCTAAATTTTTTTTTTAATTAATATTTATTTGCCTCTGGCTTCTATAAAAAATGACAGGAGCCAGGGGCAGTAGGACCCAGGGGAAGTCATGGCAGGCCCCTGGAAGAGCAGGGACTGCCCATCCCCAGCTGGAAGCCCCTGCTTAGCAGGGGCTTCTGGCCTGGGATCATGGGGATGTTCCCGCCTGTGCCAGAGCAGGAAACTCAGGTAAGAGTGGGGTCAGGGCTGCACGTGCTGGTCCCTGACTAATCACAGGGTTGGGGTAGGGGGGCTGGGAGTGAGGGGACACACAAGAGCCAGAGTTGGTGTCCTAGGGCCAGTGCTGGTAGGGTCCAGAGTGGGGTGGCTCCCCTCTCTCCCTGCTGGGGCAGGCCAGCCCAACTCCATAGAGTTTAGCCAGCTGCACCCTGGGCTTCTGCCACCCTGCTCTGTGCCCCGCTGGCACTAGCCCTGCGGCATTGCCTGACTGTTGCTGACTCCCAACCCCACTGTCCAGCCCTGGCAGCAGCACAGGGGGGCACCTGGGGCCGCTGGGGGAGGCATGAGCCAGCGGGGATGTAGTCTGGGGCATGGGAAGCACGGGGAGGTGGCGTGTAAATTGAATCGTGTGCCTGAGGCGTACAGCGGCAATGGCCCGGCTGCATCCTCCACAGGAGGCTCCAGTGGGTTCCACTGCCCTGGGGGGAAGGCCCAGGCCCTTCTGCCCCACAGGGTCCCAGCAGCAGCTCGCTCCCTGGCCCCAGGATGGGTGGGAAGGTTGTGCCAAGACCAGGAGAGAAGCCATGGCAGCTTTTCTGCTCCAGAAGCTCCTGTAACCATGAGGAGCCCAGAGGTCCCAGGGAAGCTCCTGGCTGGCCCTGGGGGCAGCATGAGTTGCCTCCCAAGGCCTCTGGGGGTGGCACGACCTCGCAGGGTCCCAGCCCAGGGCACAGGAAGCCCAGGGAGACTATAGGAACTTCCAGAGCAAAAAAGTGGCTGCGGCTCCACTCTGGTTCCTGGCTCAGCCTCTCTGCCATTCTGGGGCCAGGGGACGAGCTGCCACTGTGCCCCTGTGGGGTGTGGTGTGGGCCTTTCCCCTGGGGAGCAGTCAGGCCATTGCCATCCTAAGCCTCAGGCACAGGATGCAACTTCTGCGCCACCTCCCTGGGTTTCCTGTGTCCTGGGCCATGTCTCTGCCACCCCCAATGGCCTCAGGCACCCCCCCACCACACAATATCCCCGGTGCTGACCAGGAGATTCCCCAGGTCCCCCAGCCTCCTGGAAGCTGCAGGAGCTTCCAAAGCAGAAATGTGGCTGTGGCTCCGCTCCAGCTCCTGGCACAGCCTCCCCACCCATCCCAGGGCCAGGGGGTGAACTGATGCCAGGCATCCAGGCCCTGCAGTGGGGGCAGGCCTTTCCCCTGGGGTAGTGGCTCCCCCCCAGGCTACCTGTTGGTGGTGGAGCTGGGTCATTGCTGCCCCAAGCCTCAGGTGCATCATGCAAGTTCTGTGCCACCTCCCAGCACCCTGGGCCATGTTCCTGCTGGCTTGTTCCATCCCCAGTGGCTATGGGAGCCCCCCACACTACCTCCCAGGCCTACCAGGCCCTTTCCTGGTGGTCTTCAGCCTCCTGGCAGCAGCAGGGGATGTTGGAGTGCAAACATGTTCACAAGGCTTCAGGCAGCAAGGGCCCAGCTGGCTCCCCCCATGGCCAGCCCCAGGCCACAGCACCACATCAGGTGGGGAGGCCCAGGCCTCCTTGCACACCAGGGGCCTGGTGACCCACTGGCAGCTTGCCCTTGAGCTCTGGACTATTGAAGAGCAGGGGAGGGTGCTGACCAACTCAGTAGGGAGTGCACAGGGCACTCCCATGCACACCTCACATACACTCAAACCCTTCCTACAAACCCCACAGCCACACCCTCCTCCACACACAATCACACATCCCACATATACTGCACACATATCCATGGCCCTCCCCAAAACCCACATCCACCCACACATACCCCCTGACACGCCTGCACAACCCACACACTATACAAAAGTAAGACTGCATTTTGAGCTACTATGCAATCACTTCTACATATAAAGCAGAAACACACACATATCAGGACAAAAATATTTTATTTAACTGAATTAAAATATAATATTATGGGCATTTGATTTTTAGTGCATAATTTGCCTTTTTCCCATTCTAAGATAACAAACCCTCTTCCCCAAAGGAGTACTTCCACGGGTAAGGGGAGGGACTTCTGCTGGCAAGGGTCAGAGGTCAGGGACAGGACTTCTGGTCCCAAGATGGTGACCAGGGGACAGGGCACCTGTCAAGGGGCAGGGCTGCCCATGTGGCCCTCAACAGCTTGCCAAAACTTCCTAAGTGGCCCTCCGCCTAAAATAGCTGCCCGCCCCTGGGTTAGAGGCTATTTAGAAAAGCTAGAAGTATACAAGTCCATGGAGCTTGATGCAATGCATCCAAGGGTGCTGAGGGAGTTGGCTGATGAAATTGCAGCGCCACTGGCCACTACCTTTGAAAACTCATGGTGATCAGGAAAGGTCTCAGACAATTGCAAACCAGAAAATATAGTACCCAACTTTAAGAAAGGAAAGAAGGAGGATCCAGGGAACTACAGAACAACCAGCTTCATGTCAGTCCCCTGAAAAATCCTGAAGCAGGTCCATAAAGAATCTATTTCTAAGTATTTGGAGAAGAAAAAAGTGTTCACAAACAGTCAGCATGAATTCACCAAGGGCAAGTCATGCCTAACCAAATTGACTTTCTTTTTTGATTAGATAACTAGCTCTGTGGTTATGGGGAAAGCAGTGGGTGTGATATTCCTTGACTTTAGCAAGGCTTTT
>NW_005842076.1:2344577-2358028 GCF_000455745.1 Alligator sinensis
AACAAGCTGAAGAAGGATGGGTTGGATGAAAGGACTGTAAGGTGGATAGAAAGCTGGCTGGATCATTGAGCTCAATGGGTAGTAAGTAATCAGTGGCTCAATGTCGAGTTGCTAGGTGGTATCAAGTGGAGTGCCCCAGGGGTCAGTCCTGGAAACAGTTTTGTTCAATATCTTCATTTACAATCTGGAAGATGGTATGGATTGCACCCTAAGCAAGTTCACTGATGACACCAAGCTGAGGGATGTAGTAGATCTGCTGAAGGGTAGGGCTAGGATTCAGAATGACCTAGACAAATTGGAGAACTGGACCAAAAGAAATTTCATGAGGCTCAACAAGGTCAAGCGCGCAGGCCTGCATTTTGGATGGAAGAATCCTTTGCACTGCTACAGTCCGGGGACCAAATGGCTAAGAAGAGGCTCAACAGAAAAAGACCTGGGGATTACAGTGGACAATTAGATGGATATGAGCCAGCAGTGTGCCTTTGTTGCCAAGAAAGGAGAGCTAACAGCATCCTGGGCTGCATTAGTAGGAGTGTTACCAGGAGATCAAAGAAAGCAATTATTCTCCTCTATTCTGCAGTGGTGAGGCCATATGTGGAGTACTGTGCCATTTTGCCCCCCCCCCCCCCTACAGAAAGGATGTGGACAAGTTGGAGATAGTCCAGAGGAGGGCAACAAAAATGGTTAGGTGGTTGGGGCACATAATTTATGAGGAGAGGCTGAGGGAACTGGGCTTATTTAGTCTGCAGAAGGGGAATCTGATGGGGGGATTTTGTATAAGCCTTTAAACTACCTGAAGTGTGGTTACAAAGAGGATGGAGCTAGACTGTTCTCAGTGGTGGCAGATGACAGAAAAAGGTGGCATGGTTTCAAGTTGCAGCAAGGGAGGTTTAGGTTGGATTTTAGGAGAAACCTTCCCACTAGGAGGGTAGTGAAGCACTGGAACAGTTACGTAGAGAGGTGGTCAAATCTCCATCCTTGGAGGTTTTTAAAGCCCAACTCAACAAAGCCCTGGCTAGAATTATCTACTTGGGGAGGGTCCTGCTTTGAGCAGGGGGATGCACTCGGTGATCTCCTGAGGTCCCTTCCAACCCTAATTTTCTATGATTCTATAATTCTAGGTGTTTACCTGTGACAGGCTAGCTGGTAGTGACTTAGCCCAGGGGTTTTGAAAGGGTAAAAGATGATTGGAGGATTTGGGATTCCCTTTCCTCACCAGTCAGGCCCCAGACTCACCCTTCATGTCCCCTGATTGGCTCCTTGGGTCACCTGGAGGGGGATAAAAGGGGCAGCACAGCTGACTCAGGGGAGACCAGCGAGGGACCACAAGGAAGGAGTCTCAAAGAGCTGGCAGAGAGCTGGGCCAGCGGGGCTGGAGCAGTTGCCCTAGAAGACCCTGAAGGAGTGGGACCTGCAGGCAGCAGTTGAACCCTCAGCAGCGTGGCATGTGGTTGGCAGAAGAGGCCCCTGCTGGGCTCCAGGATCCCCTATGAGAGGCTGCAGCCAGCAAGAGAGGTTCCCCAGCTCCAGCAAAGATCTTAGCAGTGACCTGAGAGGTTCCCAGCTCTACTTCCAGTTCCTCCAATAAGAGGCCAGGCAGCTCCTGGAAGGTCAAGACCCTTAGCAGTTTGGTACAGTGCCAGTGTTGATAGCTGTGTGGTAGAAGTTTCTGCCCACCATGTGGGAGATCCTAGTTCAAATCCCAGCTGGGGTGAAAGACGTAACAAGAAGATCCTTTTGTTGTAGTGAAAAGGGGTCATTGTGTTTTCCTCCTTTCTCCCTGCTCCAGGTACCTAAGCCCTATATTCCTTATGTAACCCTGGGCACGACACTACACGCACCCTTACCTTAATAGTGGGATCCTGGGGTACCCTGTAACCAGTAGCCCTGCCCAGCCCCCCTGGGAAGCTGCTACAGGGTCCCCGAGCGGAGAGCCTCCCCTTACAATCAAGCACCCTCGCAGACAGTTATATAACTATTTACAAGATTTAATTATTTACAAAATAACAAGTAACCAATAAATAAACACATTGATATACCAACTAATAAACCTTCAAGAACTTATTTACACAGTCTCTCACTTGCACACGGTGTACTGGGGATCCTGTGTGCACTGCCCCTGGTGGGGTATCTCAGGGAGTGGAACTGTCTGTGTCCCTGAGCAGGGTCTGTGGGTGCTTCCTGGTGCTGGTGTCCCTCTTCGCACTTCAGAGGTCTCTGGGCAGCAGGTGGCGACTCCTCCTCTGCAGTTCCTGCAAGACATCCTCCCCCTGCCTCTGACCCCCCTTCCCTGGCTCAGCAGGGAGCAGTGTCTGGGCTGCAGGCTGTAGCAGCTATCCTGACCCGCACAGCCTCACAGCCCCAGCAAATGCAACCCCTCCCTGGGCCTTGCCTGCCCTGGGGCCCCTCACCCCTCAGGGAAAACAGGGCAGTCTCCAGCAGTCTCCCCCTGGCTCTGCTGTGCTCACCCAGCCACACTGGGCTGCAGGCAGGTCTTCCCAGGCTCGGAGTCTCCACACAAGCAGCCCCTCTCTGGTCCTGCGGCCCTAGTGCTCCCAGGCTGGAGAGAGGAACTGGATACTGTATCAGTCCCGGTGCAGCCTCTGCTGCTGCTTCTGCAGGGCTCTGCCAGGGGCTGTCCGAGGGACCACTGTGTTGAGACTCTCTCTCCGTTCTCCAGCCTGCCCCCTCAGCTCCTCTCTCTCTCTTCTCCCCCCACCCCCCGGCTGGAAAACTGCTCCCCACTTTTATCCAAGTCTCTCAGCCAATCCCAGACCAGGGCCCTTCCCGGGCTTTTGCTAATGGCTCTATTTCAAAACTTTGCTGGGGTTAGTCACCCCTCCCACTTCCAACAGGGCTGCCTCCAAACAGCTTCACTTGCCCTCAAAGCCTACAGTGTCCCCACTGGGACAAATTGTCTCTCTGCAGGGCAGTCCTTCCCATTCTTTCAGGTGGGTCCATTTTTTTTAATGCTGCTACATCTGTTATTTGACATTTTGTATTTTGTGCCTTTTATATTTCATCAGCCAGTATTGTTTGTTCTGCTGTTTGTGTTTTATATTTTCTTAACCCTGTCTTTTGTCAACTGGATGAATATGTCTATGATTGTAAGTGTCTAACCTTTGTTGAATCCTGCTCCCTCGGGGCATTGTAGTGTCCCCTGTACCCCCTGGTTTATACTGGTTATGTTCCCAGTACTGTTCTCTCATTAAAAGGTATATGGTCAAGTCCCCATTGGTGGTCTGGCTCTGCTTTATAGGGGGAGGAGAGTCCCTACACCTCCCACAGCGCTTGTGCACCTGCTTTGATCCCTTCAATTGGCGAGGGGGTACCTCTTGGAGTACTGCCTGGGTTACATACCTATTTTATTATTTGAACAGACTGATCGTATGGTTTTGATTCATACACCCGGAAATTCTCCCACAGCCCTATCACTGTGTTATAGCCAAAAACTAACCTACTTGCTTTCTATTATTCCACTTGAGATTCGCAGAACAGCCAACCTCACGTCTCACTAGTTGAATTTATCTTTAAATTTGGAGTTACCATGTTCCCATTTGCATAAGTCACTTTTACCCCATCTCTAACTGTCATTTCAATGCTCAGCACCTCAGTCATGTGGCTGCTCACAGGATTGGGGTTCTTATTTAGGTTATTTTAGGTTTTCATGTTCTGGTCACCCAGAGCTATAGCAACTGAACTCCACTCCTCTCTGATTTAGGACCTCCTCTTGGCACAAGAAGAATCATAAAGGGATTGTAGGCCATCAATTACTATATGCAAAGTTATGTTTAGAAACTGACAGCTTTTGAAAAATCTCTCATTTGAATTAAATCAAGTTACTTAAATATTTATAAAGCTCTAGGGCATGAGATACGTGCAATATTTGCCTTATATATAGGCAACAGAAATACGAGTAAAACACAGTCTAAACTCAATACTCATCCAAAGAGTAATACATTTTGTTTGTTTGCATTTTTAAAAAGCCTATTGCATTATGTTAAATACCCTAAGGGCTTAACATAAAACATGACTGGAATGAATAGAAAGAAAAACTTTCTGTCTCATTAGATGGTCTGAGTTTCAAAATCTGTTCTAAAAGTGCTGTAAAGTGTGCAGTGTTGTAGATTAATGCACTGAATACATTTCCACAGTGCTTGATGTGTTTCATAAAAGGTCCATTTCAAAAGTGTGCTGTATTATAGGTGAACAGTCGCAGTAAATAATCTTGTTACAGAAACCTAAGCAATTTTTACAAGGCGTATTTCTGGCTGACTGAACAATTTATTCTCCAGATGTCACATTGTATTTTTCCAATATAAAATGAAACAGCTTTTTCTTAAGGCAGACTGTTTTGTTTGGAGAGACTAGAACAAAGGTACTTCCTTTAAAGAGCATAGTCTATTATTAAAACCTGTTGTTACTATAACATTTACACCATACGTGATTACTATATCTAATTTATCATTTAATTTGATGCAGTAATATAAAAGACTACATCAAAGACAATGTTTTCTTTGCATATGCTTCAAACCTGCAGGAACAGGAACACTGGCTCTACAAATTGATAATGAATATTGATCCTGAAGGTTTCTGACACCTCAAATAGCTCTATGTATGGCTAAACTGTGTCATACCACATTGTGCCAACTAATAAACCCACACAATATAATGGAATCTTTCAGGGGCTGTAACCTCATGTAACATGACACAAAATGTCAAAAACTAAACACTTTAAAAATATTTTAGGTATATGTAGTTATTATCAATTCAGATAGTCTAAATTCCAAGCCAATGTTCTGCATGTAGTTTGTGGGATACAAAAGATAAGGCTGATTATTTCCACAAAAACCTCATATCCTGGAGGAATTCAGCAGAAAAGTACTGAAAGAGAATGGAAAAAAATACTAATTATGAACAAAAATGCAGCAATGTATTACCTTTTATAGAGTTTATCATCTTCTGTTCGTGATCAGATGATTTATGGCAAATTGGTTCCACACAATAAAGTTATGTAAGGATTTGTAAAAAAAAATCCCCTTTCTTCCCTCTTCCAATTAATTGCCTTTTAAGCAGAGGTCTCACTTTTCATCTACACACCTAACTGTCTAGAAATCTAAGCTTTTACAATGGTGCCAGACAGTTGAACTCTCAAATCAATGCTGCAATTTGAAAAAAAGTCCAAAATTATTGGTGTCAAAACCACAGGGCAACAGCTCCCGAGGCTTGAAGTTCCACAAAAGATGGACCTGTGTGAAAAGGTCCTATATCTGTTTTTCACATGTTTTTCATATGTTGCAATATCTTTTTGAACTCTCCAACAGATTTGGGTTCAATGTTGGCTTCTCTGATAGATCCAGACCACATTGGAAAATGCTATGTGATTTACCCCAACTTTTTTTTCCCCTTTGTGAACACTTTTACATTTAGTATTTACCAGTAGGAGGCAGCTTACAAAACATATGACTATCCAAAGGGAGCAACATTTTGTAGAGACTTAATAAAGTTTGAGCAAATCATTGCTGCTCTGTGACTTGAAGTGAAATTTGAATCAAAGCTGATTTCAACTTTTTCTGATGTTTGAGTAAAATGGTTTGCACATGTCTAGTGTCCATCAATTCATATGTTTCTGAAGTGAGCCATTAACAAATCTGTGTATATTGTGCATATACAACTAACATAAAAGTACAGTTGGGAGATCTATATTGTGGATACAGCAAGCCCTTCAAATTAAACTTTCCCCTGTAGTATACACCTGCGGCTTACTTCTTGGCAGTGCATCTGGTTTTAACATACAGCACCCAGAACTGAAATGATCTTTGTTCTCTCCTTTTAGTTTTCCCCCTATCCTTCATATGCATTCATTTCCTGGGTGATTTATAATAATTCTATTTATATATATTCAACCTAATTTTGTCAATATTAAAAGTAAATAAAAGTATAAGTAGACAGAGAGAAAAGCACTTTTTGTTATATCTATTCTTAGAAAAATGAGTCATTGTAATATTAAACATGCAGAAATTATGGCTGACCCTTCATAATGTATTTATATTGAGTGCATAACAACATGAATGAATTAGGCTTCCTAAGGTTACTTTTAAGCAAAGGCAAGCCTTACTCTTACTGTTGCAAATGTTTTGTCATTATACAACATACAAGCAGGTGAAACATACCATAATAAGTGTAATAAAGACTTAATGCAATCCATTTTTATCTAACTTAATTTGTTTTCTACTCCTAATGCAAATTTGGAACACCTTTTAATATTAGCCTCACTGAAATGAACACGTTGTTTAACTTGCTCAGGAATAGAAGGTTCTAACTACAGCTAGCTAGAAATGATGTTTCCAGGGTAGGTTTTTTTCAGTGTCAGTTGGACTACTGTGTGTTTGAAGGATAAAGGGAAAATTCACTCTCTGAATGAGGCACTAGCTGTTTTGGACAGGTGTGACATGATTCTTTTACAAGCCAGAAATGGCAAGGACTGATAAGTGATTGGAAATCAGTCTACAATTGTATCAGAACAGAAGTTTAGCACATATGGACTGGTTAAAAAATGGTAGAGCTTGGTCTAAGATTTGCAACCCCCTCCTCTTCATCAAAGAGTAAATATGTGTTCTGTTCGCTACCAATCTAAACTATGCTGCTTAAAGAAAACCATGCAACTTAGATAAATTCCACCTTGGGGCTGTACCTAGGCTGAGTTCTGTGAGAAAGTTTCCCAAATACAGATAATCTTTCAGTGAGGTAGGATAAGATAAGATGAAGATGAGGTTGAATAGAAAAGTGAGGGGACTTAGGGCCATTTTAAAAAGTGATGGCAAACTAGGAGTGGATGTTTGCTAGGGCTGTGAGAAATTTCAGCAGTTGTTTCATTTTGAACATGATTCAGCCCATTTCAGCACCCGAAACACCGAATCCAAAATGAAATGGAAGGTTCTGAAACATCTTCAAAATTAAACGAAGCAATCTGAAATGTTTTGGAAATGTTTCAGATATTTTGGAGCTGGGCTTGCAAGGAAACAGAAACTAAGAAGAGGGAGGGGAAAGAGGGGCAGAAGAACTGCTCTGATATTGACATCTGTAGCTGGCCAGTGTCTGTGAGCTGTCCCTGAGGTCCCTTCCAATCCCAGTGCTCTGGGGAGGGATGACAGCCTGCTGTCACCCTGCATGTAGATCTGGGGGCCTGCACCCCTCCCGGAAGGAGTCTGGCACAGCCCTGCAGCCCTCCCAGGGGGTCTGGGCCCCTTCATCTGCACGCAGGATAACAGCATGCTGCCGCTGCCAGCTGGAGCCAGAGCCAGCATCTGAGTTTGCTCTGCACAGCCCACACCAAACACAGTCGGGAGAGCTGCCCTGCCTGGACCCATCCCCCACCCAGCCCAGCCTCCCAGCACTTTAAAAAAAAAAAAGCCCTGCACTCACTGGCTTGATTTGAAGCCACTTAACAACTGAGTGGCTTCAAAATCAAGATGGGTTATATTTTATAGACTGTCTTGAATTTAGACCTGTGGCTGAATATTTTTACATGCTTAATTTATTTTTAAATTTCATGAAATTCATTGAATAAATTATTTGTGAGGAATCATCAGTCCTACTCCATAACCGGGTGAATAATCTATATGCTAACCTTGATGTAAATACAGCTCAGCATAATGGAAACCCAACCCAGTTGGGTCCTCCCAGCACTGCTGCAATAAAACAAAACTTAAAGTAAAATGGATTTTCATTTTTATTAAAATCATCAAATGAGTTTTAACTAGACACACCTGTTATCAAAGTCCTCCTTTAGCAGTCTGACCCTGGAAAGTTCTGCCCAATTCCTATGAGAAGCACAACATAATCTTCTCAATCAAAATGCCTTCCTGAAGGAGTTTTGCATCTTACAGGACCAGGACCTAATGGAGCTTTGAAAGCTGCTCTTCCTTATTGTAATGAAGGCACTGTTTCAGCAAGACAACCAAAGCACTAGTCTCCCAGCAAAGTCACCAGAACTATTTATACCCTTAAATATCATTCTGAAGTTACACATATATACTTTAAGTACCTTGTTGTATTAAGACTTGTATTTGAATTATAAACTGACACCAATTAAAAATGGGGGGGGGGGGCGCGGAACTTTGTATAACATGCACTCCATTCATTTGCATGACTCTCCACTAGTGGATTCATTACATATTAAAAGAAAGCTACAATGTATATAATACTGTTCATGTCAATAGAGGATGTCGTCTTTGTTTCTAATTCCTGACCCATGCTGGATTGCAAAATCTTCAACTAATAATTTTTTGGATACCTGGCAGCTCAGATATCACAAAAGTATGCAATGGAGTCGGCAAATCCATTCCAGGCCATCTCTATTCTCAGGCCTTCTGCACTGTTTCTTCTACTTCAGACTATTTAGTCAATGCCATTAATCAAAATCCTATAGCAGAAAATGCATGCATAAGTCCTACACATTTATTACCATGGCAACAATTCAGGCTCTTGTTCATATGTCAAGCTACATCAGTGGAGATAAATTCTATTGTTTTCTCACTGACAGTTCTCTCTGTGTTGGACTTAATCCATGGAAAAATATAGCTTTGCTTCTTAATAAAATAAAACACAGACCACCCAACTCTCCAAATTCTAATTCTTCATAAAATCTCAACTGGACAATATAAACAGTTATAAAATTATAATTTGATATTTAGGGTTGTGATAGCAATTAAACTGTAAAGGACGGCCTAGTCCTCCTTATTTTGTTTTAATCTGCGGGATTGGTTGAGAATTTAATTCTTTATGAAAAAAGAGCTCATTGTTGTGAATCTAAATAGTTATGATACCAGAGCAGTATTCTTGAATTTGAATGCAGTGTTTTAAAATGAATGCCTTTAAGCTTTGCGTGAACTTGATTTAATTCATTTTTCTGTGATATAGATACTGTATTTTTCATAACACAAAATTAATCATTAATGTATAGAATAATGAGAAAATATATATTTCATTTAACTCATGAGAAAAAGACCCTCTTGTATGGTTCATTCATACTTGTGAATGAAAGATAAGCATCATCCTTCATGCATGAGCCTCTATATACTTATTTGTATACGCTGTATTGTGGCTAAGTCTCAATGCCTGACACAATTTTACATGATTTTACCGCATGCTAAATCAAAATTCTCTGATTCCTAGTCTTTACACAGACATGCATTATCTTTCTCATTATCATGGAATAACGAGAAAACAGCCTCCTGTTAATAAAATACTTTTAATGCTTTAGAATCTCATTATTTTGTGTGTATGGAATATCATGCTTCAGTAGAAAAGCACATACCTCATATCACCACTAACGGCATGTCCTTTTTAATCTGACCCTTATTTCACTTCCTCACATAGATGTAAGTCCCTGCTTTTACTGCGTTGCTTCATATTGACAAAGCCTATTACCATGATATACTATACTAGAGTTCATTTCAGCTAATATCCACTGCTACATCTGTTACTGTCAGTACATAACCTAAGTTCCTGTGTCAATGAAGATGAACACAACCATTATATTTACTTATTTTTACACTGTGCTATGGCAATATAGGACGTTTATTCGCACACATTATGTGTAACTTTTATCTAATATATATATTTTTAAATGGGGGGCTTAGTGTAATTTGTAAATATCCTGTGAACTTCATTCATATTAATGAAGTACCATTTGCTCTTTACTAGCATTTTGATGCAAATTGCTTAACTCCTTATGTTGTTCCTCCATACATGACCCAGGTCTTGTCTTCTAAGAGAGGTCTGTTATTTTCCTTGATGGAGCAGCAATGTCAGGTATGTAGCACAGTCTGTTTATACATTAATTGTATTCCCTCATTTAAGGCATGGAAGGGGTTAATAATGTATTTCAATACATAATTTGTGTATATAGCTGTCAAATACTCCAAAACTTTTATCTGGGTAAATTTCATTGCAAATATAGTTTTATTGAATTTCAGTTTTGAACTCCTGAAAAGAATTTCATGTTCTTACAGTTTTTACTCTGTTATAATCAACAGCATTAAGTATCATTTTTGCCCCTGAAATATACATATATTTTTGTTTTGTTAAAATTAATATAAAGACAAAAAGGATTTATGCTGACATACGAAACAAATCAGAGGCATTTTTAAAATAGCAAACAGTTATTTAATAAAAAACTCTGGTTATCAGTTTAGCACTGTCATCTGGTGAGATATTTTAGGTACTTACTTCAGTACCTGTGGCTCAGCTCTCCAAAACAATGTAGGTACCTACAGTAGGACCGAGGCAGAATTTAGCTACCTGAATCTACACAGGTATCTACAGCGTGCTGGCAATTATTTCTTGCCTCTACAGTTTCTTATGCATCTAATGTTCTGCTTCTGCATATCGCCAAAACTGCCATCTTGACTCAGCTGAGCAATTCAGTACCTTCCTCACACTTAAAGCATCTTAAAAATGGGTGTTCCTCTGCCTAAGTTCTCTGAGAGGCTTGTTCTAGGAGGTATGGTTTTCAACATGCATAGCTCATACTTACAGGAATAAGCTTCACTAGTCTAGTCTTATCCTGCAGCTTATTTATATATAAATAAAAGCCATTTCGTTCATTTAAAAATCTGGTAGCATTTATTTCCATTATGATTGCCTGACCCAAGAAAGAGAGAGGAGAGAAAGAGAAATGATTCAGTAAAATAGCATTCTGAATATTGCATTTATGCAAGAACAGGTAAATGTAACACTCTTGATGAGAAGATGATATTTTAAATATAGGAAGGTTCTTTAATGAGCTTCTACCAACCAATTTGTGTAACCCAAAACAGATTCATGTGTGTAGCTAAATGCAGGCAGAACAGTACAAATATAGCTATAGAAATTATAACCTGAAACAAAAGTAACAAACTTTCTCTCCCAGTTTATTGTGAAATATTTCATATTATTAATAGAATTATGTCATAAGGTTATTGATGTTCTTAATACTGTGTTTAATGTAAACTTACTGTAAAATATCCATGATACCACTAGTCAAAGGGCTATTAAAATACTTTCCATAGTTCACTCACTGCTTTAGCAACTTTAGGCTAATAGTCTAATGTTAATTTGGATCATAATCCATTACTTTGTAAGATATTTAATGCAATTTTGTAATTAGATTTTTTTTAAAGAAGAAAATAACCCATAAAGGTCAGGGTACCCATATGTCATTAAATACATTCTCAAGCTATGTATAATAATAACACAGCCTTTGTAGAGAAAATGCCCTAGGCCATATACCAATCATACAACTTGTGTTTTATGGAGTGACAAGAGAGACAAGACAACCAAAAAGTGACAGAAATCTCACCCAGAAGTTACAGATAGATACAAGGGACATACTAGAGACAGCTACACATTTTTCCCTGTACTTCCTTACTAAACTCCATCATCAAGAAAAATTATTTAATCCTGAAAACACTGATCTAGAATATTAAGAAGCCTCTTTGTGCTTTAGTTTGGCAATAAATGATAAAACAAGATCATTGTAGTACTTCATGATTTAAAATATTCCATAGTTTTGGATAGCAATTTAGTCTGTCTCAATAGAGACAACAGTTGAAATATATCTAGAGAAATGTATTAAGGAAGCAGTAAAGGAATGTTAGTGCTGACCCCCCTGCCATTCATCATCTCTAGGAGATACTACATTGACATTATTCGAGAAATAAAAGCATTCACAATGCTCATCTCAATTACCTATCAGCTGATTAACAAAAAATAATCAGTATTTAAAGAGTACAGTACTTTAAAGAGGTTGGGAACATGACGAGAGGACGGTAAATAAAAAAAAAAATGCTAAAAATGGAATGTTTCCAGCTATATACAGCCTATAAAGGACTGCTTTCACTTGAATCAAGAACAACCCAATATTAAATGCCTTAGTACTTTGACAGATGCTTATTAACAAGGCCTACTAAAGCCTTCCAAGTTGGATATGCCAGAACAGAGGTTCCCAAACCTTTTCTTATGGCATACTGCCTTCTTATTAACCAGCTCCCCACATACCCCTACCAACATGGCTAGGGACAGACATTACACATAAACCGGTTTAAGTGATCAGAAACGGTTTAAACTTGTAACAAAACAGAAAGCCCAAACCAGATTAAGATAAACCTGGTTGAATGTAGTATCAGACTTAACTGATTTGGCTCAAACCGGTTTATGCATTGTCTGTCCCAGACCCCTTTCTGGTTTTAGTTAAACCAGACATCCCCAGTATACTGGCATGCTCTCTGGGCTGGGCTTTCTGCTCCAGCCCAGCCGGGATGGCCCCAGCCCTCTGCTCCCCAGCCAGAGCAGGGACAGGCAGGGGTGGGGGTATAGCCAGGGACAGGTTTAATTCTCTCCTTCCTGTCCCACTGGCAGAGACCTGAGCCGGGTCTGCTGGTTGCTCCCCTCTCCTGCTGGAGCAGTGGGCACCATGGCCCCTGAGGCAGAGGGGGCAAGGAGAGGTGTTAATCTCCCCTCTACTCCAACTGGTAGCCAGGTCTGCCTTGCCCACTAGCCATTCCAGTGGTTGGGTTGGGGGCACAACCAGACACCATGAGCTGGGTGGATCTGGCCTGTGGAGGGGTCTTTTTCTAGCCCCTGGTAGGTCCCTCAGTTCTGCCATGCCAAGGTGCCGCTCCTTGGGCATTCAGCAGGGCAGGGGCTGCTCTACAGCAGGACTGCCTTTCTTGGCAGCCCAGCCTCAGTAGCTCCTTTGCTGCTGCTGCTGCTGGCCCCTGTGGTAAAGGGAGGCACCAGCGTGCGTAGCCCTGACCCCACACACCCCATGCTGGCTCCAGGCTCACCTATCCAGACTCCCCTGAGCAGTGGCGGCAGGGGAGAAATGGCTTCTCAGCACAGGGGGAAAAGCCCCTCCCTGTCCCACTGCCAGCGCTTCCAGGTGCAGCTGCAAGGAGCCGGCACTGGGCAGCTGAAGCAGCAGGAGGGGGAAGGGCTGCTTTTGCCACACACTGAGCTGCCATTTCTCTCCCTGCTGCCACTGCTCAGCCTGAAGCTGGTGTGGGGCACTTGGGGAAAAAGTGGCCCCTGCCCCCGCCATTGCCAGTACTTCCTGCTGCAGCTGCCTGGAGCCCATGCAGAGCTGCCCCATGTCTGCTCTGCTGCCACCACTACCCTGCAGGGGACGCACTGGTGACCATGACACGGTATAGAAACCGGGCAGTCTTGTGTGGGCTCCAGGTGGCGACTGGGGGAGGGTAGACCCAGCTGCCAGGGGTAGAGGGCAGACTAACTCCCCCACCCCCTCTGCTTTGGAGGCCATGCTGCCCTCTGCTGCATGGCACTGGCAGACCTGGCTCGAGTCCCTGCTGGTGGGAGAGAGGGGAATTAAACCCCACCCTGGCCAGTTCAGCCCATACTGGCCACCACCCCCTCCCCCAGCATAGCTTCCCTGAAGCTGAGGGCAT